>NW_026031466.1:0-7023 GCF_019186545.1 Solanum stenotomum
ATAAATTGAGTTTAGTATATTGAGATAGATAATTAAATATTAGGTGTAACGATTTATTTAAATTTCATTAAAGTTATGTTAATTGGGGGAATTAAGACCCACCCTTAGGTTTGAACTTTAGGAAATTGATTTTATAATTAGGTGAGTTTTTGGGTCTAGGATAAACATAGAATAAATTGAGTGTTTATAGATTCGTTAACTTACAAGTTTGCATATATACTTGATAGATTGGAAAGGTTCGGAGGCATTGAGAAAAGGAAAAGCATTGGAGAAGTAGTTTGCTTGACTCCGGTTCTTCGGTGGAGGTAGGTTATGGTTTATTCTATTTAATAGATAGACTCTTAATAGTGATTGATATGCATTGAATGATATTGTGAAGTTTTCTATGTAGTTGATTGTGTGATTGTGTAGCTTGGTTGTGTGGTTTGTGATTGGTCTGAAATCCTGAGACCGTGGAATTTATAATCTTGAACCCTCTCTAGCTTGATGAAATAAATTAATGATATAATTAGATCGGAGTATCACGTTCTGACACAGTATAATTGGATCGGAGTGTCACGTTCCGACACGGTATTATTGGATCAGAGTGTCACGTTCTGACACGGTCTAATTGGATCGGAGTGTCACGTTCCGACACGGCAACATTAAAGGAAAAAGATATTGAATTAACTTAATGTACTCAATCTCAAAGAACCCATTTCCCAAATGAGCGTGGTGTGATTGATTGCGTACTTACTTTAGTATTGTTGTCACTGGTACATGTTGTTTGTTGCTTGCCACCTACTAAGTGTCATAGTTGATTTTATACTATTATTCATTGTATATTAGTTGGTCGATCATACCTACTCAGTACGTGTTCCTTGTACTGACCCCTACTTGTGTTTTCTTCGTTTTTCTTTTGTGGAGTGTAGCAAGTGTACCATCGACTTCGACTCGCCCTTAGCTCTAGCCAGTCTCCAATACATCGGATTTCAGGGTGAGCTATTCCTTCTAGCTTGTGCTGGATTCTATTAGTCATGGCATGATGTCCTTAAATTTTGGACATGGACCATCTTATTTACTTATTTTGGTGTCTCTAATACTTTTAGACTTAGTATTTTAAGAATAGATGCCCTTGATGTGATGACTTTCAGGTTTTGAGGATAATGTGTAATAGACTTTAGAGGTTAATTTGATTGGTTACTTTAACAAGTTTTGAGCTTCCACATCTTATTGTTATTAGTAGTTGAATTATTGATATATGTTGGGGTTTAGATTACTTGGTTCACCCACTTAGCAGGTTAAGTGTGGGTGTCACTCACGACTCATTTTAATTCGTGACAAACTTGGTATCAGAGCTTTAGGTTCGATGATCTCATCACACAGGGACAGGTCTAGTAGAGTCTTGCAGAATGGTATGGGGACACATTTACTTTTCTTCGAGAGGCTATAGGACTTTAGGAAAACTCATATTTTTCTTTTTTTCGTGCTAGTCTTGAATCCAATTGGTATCTAGGTGATACAAATTGGTTTCTGACCTTTTTCACTCTATTTCGCAGATGGTCAGAATTAAAGCAACAAATATGGCAACACCAACACTGGTAAGACAAGTTGCGCCTACGACAACCATTGGGGCTACAGCTATAGGGGGAGCAGTAGCAAGAGGCCATGGTAGAGGTCGCGGGAGAAGGCCCACTATAGGTAGAGGACAAGCACCTGGTCCAGCTAGGGATAGAGCAGTGACTCGTCCACCGACTGACGAGGTAGCGAGAGAGGGTGATGAAGGGGAAGATGAGCAGATTCAGGAGAAGGAAGTACCACCCCAGCCTACTCTAAAGATGATTAATCAGGTTCTCACCTATCTCAGCGGGTTATCTGATCAGGGCTAGGCACCCCCAGCGTTTTCTGCACCAGCACCTCAGGTTTAGGGAGTACAACATGCAGTTGTTGTGGCTCCTCGCATGGATGCATCCTTGGAAATAGGCACGTTTCCCAGATTGACTACAGGACCTATAATGACTAGTGACCAGCATGATCTCTTTATTAAGTTCTTAAAGTTGAAACCTCCGATATTTAAGGGTACCGAATCTGAAGATGCGTATGATTTCCTGGTTGATTGTCATGAGCTGCTACATAAGATGGACATAGTGGAGCGATTCGGTGTTGAGTTTGTGACCTATCAGTTTAAGGGGGATGCCAAAATGTTGTGGCGGTCTCATGTTGAGTGTCGACCAGCAAAGGCACTACCTATGACTTGGGATAATTTTCTAGCTTCTTCATAGAGAAGTATATACCTCGAACTTTGAGGGACAGGATGAGAGATGAGTTCCTAAACCTAGAGCAAGGAAGGATGTCTGTTGCAACTTATGAGGCCAAATTTCGTGCATTATCCAGGTATACCACTTAATTTTGCTTCAGTCCACAAGAGAGGATTTGCCGCTTTGTAAAGGGATTGAGGTCAAATTTGCAGATTCCAACTTTACAGGTAGCTGCTTCTGCAAAATCTTTTCAAGAAATGGTTGATTTTGTGATAGAGGTAGAGGGGGTGAAGCCGGATGATTTCACCGAGGTGTCAACATTTAAGAAGTTTTGTAAGGGAGGTAAGTTTAGTGGTTCGTACTCCAGAGGGCAGAGTTCAGGGGGCTATCCACCGTGTCCTATTCAGTCTTCATTGCAGGCTTCAGTTGAGGGTTCATCGCAGACCAGCTAGCTTTTTTCTGATTTTGGGGGTTATCTCTAGTCTTCTTTGTCTTCACAGAGACCTACACTCAACTTCAGGACTTGTTATGGATGTGGAGAGGCCAGACATATCAAGAAATATTGTCCAAAGCATAGTAAGGCTTGGTACAATTAGATTTACAGATCCGCAGCAGTTAGAGGTAGAGGTGGTCATGGTAGAGGTCGTCATTCTGGAGGATGTGATGGCCAAGGTAATGGTGGTCACCAGTTCAACCGGGGTGGCGGGCAGGTTGGATCTATAGGAGTGCAGCCCGGGAGGGGCAATGGACAGACATGTGATAGGGCCCAGTGTTATGCTTTCCCCAGGAGGTCAGAGGCAGAGACATTTGATGCGATTATCACAGGTACTCTTCTGGTCTGTGATCGCATGGCTTCTGTAATGTTTGATCCTGGATCCACATTTTCTTATGTATTTTCCTCATTCTCTACTGGTCTTGATTTGCATTGTGATTTGCTTGACATGTCTATTCGTGTCTTTACTCCTATTGGTGAGTCTGTGTTAGTTGAGAAGGTGTATATGTCTTGCCTTGTGACTTTTGTGGGGAGCAACACTTATGTAGATTTGATTATTCTAGAGATGGTTGATTTTGATGTAATTCTGGGTATGACTTGGCTTTCTCCAAAATTTTCTATCTTAGATTGTAATGCTAAGACTGTGACCTTAGCCAAGTCTGGGACAGATCCACTAGTGTGGGAGGGTGACTACATTCCCACCCCAGTTCATATTATCTCTTTCCTTCGTGCTAAGAGGTTGGTGAGTAAGGTTGTTTAGCTTTCTTGGCATATCTCAAGGATGATACTTCCAAAGTGCCTTCAATCGAGTCTGTTTCGATAGTCCGTGAGTTTACAAATGTTTTTCCTGCCGACCTGCCTGGTATGCCACCAGATAAAGATATTGATTTTGTATTGACTTGGAGCTCGGTACTTGACCCGTTTCCGTTCCACCTTATAGAATGGCCCCAGCTGAGCTAAGGGAGTTAAAGGCCCAACTTTAGGAGTTGTTAGGTAAAGGATTTATTAGACCGAGTGCATCTCCTTGGGGTGCTCTAGTTTTATTTGTGAAGAAGAAGGATGGTAGTTTTCGGATGTGCATAGACTACACGCAGCTAAATAAGGTAACTATTAAGAACAAGTACCCCATTCCTCGCATTGATGACTTGTTCAATAGTTACAGAGTGCTTGTGTCTTCTCTAAAATTGATTTGAGGTCTGGTTATCACCAATTGAAAATGCAGGCAACAAACGTGCCAAAGACTATTTTTTGAACCACGTATGGGCATTATGAATTCTTAGTAATGTCTTTTGGGCTTACGAATGCCCCTGCTGCTTTCATGAGCCTGATGAACAGAATTTTTAAGCCATATCTAGACCTCTTTGTTATTGTATTCATTGATGATAACTATATATTCAAAGAGCAGGAAGGAACATGAGGAGCATTTGAGAATTGTATTGGGGTTGTTAAGGGAGAAAATACTTTATGCCAAATTCTCCAAGTGTGAGTTATGGCTTGATTCAATGTCCTTCTTAGGGCACATGGTTTATAAGAATGGAGTGATGGTGGATCCCACTAAGATTGAAGTGGTGAAGAATTGGGTAAGGCCTACTAATGTTTCAGAGGTAAGGAGCTTTGTTGGTTTAGCTAGCTACTACCGTCAATTCGTCAAGGGATTCTCTTCCATTGCTTTCCAGCTGACCAATTTGACCAAGCAGAATGTTCCATTTGTATGGTCGGATGAGTGTGAGGAAAGCTTCCTGAAACTCAAGACCTTGTTGACTACTGCACCGATTTTTGCCTTGCCAGTAGGAGGTAAGACTTTCATTGTTTATTGTGATGCATCTTATTCTGGTTTGGGTGCAGTATTAATGCAGGAGTGGAATGTAATTGTTTATGCTTTAAGGCAATTGAAAGTGCATGAACGTAACTATCCGACCCATGATTTAGAATTGGTTGCGGTTTTATTTGCATTGAAGCAGTGGAGGCATTATCTATATGGGGTCAAGTGTGAATTGTATATAGATTACCGCAGTTTACAATATGTGTTCACTCAGAAGGATTTGAATTTGAGGTAGAGGAGGTGGATGGAGTTACTGAAAGACTATGATATTACTATTTTATATCACCCGGGAAAAGCTACTGTTGTGGCTGATGCGCTAAGTAGAAAAGCAGGGAGTATGGGAAGTTTGCTCACTTACAGGTTTCTAGACGCCCATTGGCTAGAGGGTTCAAACTCTGGCTAATGACTTTATGAGGCTGGAAGTACTTGAGAAAGGAGGATTCGCCTGTGTGGAGGCAATATCTTCTTTTCTTGACAATATTAAGAGGAAGCAGTTTGATGATGAGAAGATGAGCCGAATTCAAGATATGGTATTGCGAGGAGAGGCTAAAGAGGTTGTGATTGATGAGGAAGACGTCTTGAGAATTAGGGGGCGGGTATGTGTGCTCTGTGTTGATGATTTGACACATACTATTCCTGCAGAGGCTCATAGTTTGAGGTATTCTATACATCCTGGTGCAACCAAGATGTATCGTGATCTGAGACAACATTATTGGTGGAGTAGAATGAAGCATGACATTTTTGATTTTGTTGCCCAATGTCTGAATTGTCAGCAGGTTAAGTATGAGCATCAGAGGCCTGGAGGGACACTTCAGAGAATGCCCATTCCTGAATGGAAGTGGGAAAGAATTGCAATGGATTTTATGGTTGGTCTTCCAAAGACATTGGGTAAGTTTGATTTTATTTGGATAATTGTTGACAGGTTGACTAAGTTTGCTCACTTCATTCCAGTCAAGATGACTTACAATGCAGAGAAGTTGGCCAAACTCTATATTCGTGAGGTGGTTCGATTGCATGGAGTTCTGATCTCCATCATATCCAATAGAGGTGCGGAATTTATTTCTAACTTTTGGAGAACCTTGCATACTGAATTAGGTACTAGATTAGATCTTAGTACCGCATTTCACCCTCAGAACGATGGGCAGTCTGAGCGAACAATTCAAGTGTTGGAGGATATGCTTCATGCGTGCGTGATAAATTTTGGTGGGCTGGGATCAATTCTTACCCTTAGCAGAGTTTTCGTTCAACAATAGCTATCACTCGAGTATTGATATGGCTCCATTTGAGGCATTGTATGGGAGGAGATGCAGGTCTCCCATTGGTTGGTTTGATGCATTTAAGGTGAGACCTTTGGGTACCAATCTTTTGAGGGAATAGTTAGAGAAAGTGAAATTCATACAGGAGAAGCTTCTAGCAGCCCAGAGCAGGCAGAAGGAGTATGCAGATCGGAAGGTTAGGGACTTAGAGTTTATGGAGGGTGAGCAAGTCTTGTTGAAGGTTTCACCCATGAAGGGTGTGATGCGGTTTGGTAAGCAAGGTAAGCTTAGTCTGAGGTATATTGGGCCATTTGAAGTTCTTAAGCGCATGGGGGAGGTGGCCTATGAATTGGCCTTGCCTCCAGGTCTATCAGGAGTGCACCCAGTATTTCATGTGTCCATGCTGAAAAAATACCATGGTGGTGGAAATTACATTATTCGTTGGGATTCGGTACTGCTTGATGAGAATCTGTCTTATGAGGAGGAGCCTGTAGCTATTCAGGTACTCTTTCTTACCTTCACTTTCTTTGATCATTCGAGGACGAACGATAGGTAAATTTGTATCTAATGTAATGACCCATTTGGTTGTTTTGAGTACTAGAGCCTTTAGTTTCATAAAATACATTCCGATAGATTCTAAATGGGTATTTTAGACTATTTGTAATTATAATTATGAAATTAGTGGGGTAGTTTTAATAATTTATTTAGTCAGTGGTTGAAGAAAATAACATTAAAATTAATAGTGGGTCGCTTTTACCACTTTATAATTTAAAGGTATACAATTAGGATAATAACTGATTTGTAGAAAAGAAAGAAAATTAGGCAGGAAAATAATACTTGCGGCGCATACCTGGGAAGAGCGACATCCAGGTAATTTTCATGCCCTTAATTAATAGTAGGGTGAGAATTATTACTATTGCATATGTTGGGTTGGAAATCGATAGTGCAAGAATCATGATTATTATTATTATTATATAATTAAAGTTGGGATGAAATTGAGGGTAGCTAATGGCGTTGATTTGGAGACAAGATTGGCTCGCATTAATCTGTTAATTTCCAGTGAGATTATTTTAAGAAGTTAGGAAAATTATCTTGAAAATCAAAATAAGATTGGCCTCTTGTACAATTATTGGTTGACTACGGGCCCTACTTATATTTCAATTAGGTTGCAGCGGTGGTAGCGTGAGGATTACTATTATTATTATTATTATTATT
>NW_026031467.1:0-277 GCF_019186545.1 Solanum stenotomum
CCTTGGTGACAGATGCAACCTCTGTTTGTCAATGCAACACTATACAAATAACTCAAGGTACTGATATTCATCCTACCTTAATTGTTTTAATAGAACAGTACAAATGCATCTTTGATATGCCTACTACATTGCCCCCTCATAGAGGCATCTTTGATCACAAAATACCACTCATTGACTCAGCTACTCCTGTTAGCAAAAGGCCTTATAGATGTCCTGGAATGAAGAAAGATATTATTGAGAAACTAGTACAAGAAATGCTAAATCAAGGTGTGATACA
>NW_026031468.1:0-658 GCF_019186545.1 Solanum stenotomum
ACAACTAGACTAAACCTAACTGGACCCCAATAAGCCCAGAGGGTACACTCGTGCACAAGCTTAAATAAAACCTGAACGAACCCCCATAAGCTCGACAGGTACATGGAAAAGCTAAGTCTACTGAGAAAGAAGAAAATCGGGCTCTCAGCCCAAAGTAACTAAGATAATCCATCAGACTCCACCCAGCCAGCAGTGCACTCCCAGCCCCGCTAGAAAGAGTGACCCTAGGAGGCACCCAACCAAACAGTCCACTCCCAGCCCAGCTAGAAAGAGGGACCCGTGAGTGAGGTAGATATCGCGAGTCGTCCTACCGTGCAGTCAGCTCCCAGCCCAGCTAGAAAGAGCGACCCGGGGACACCCAGCCAGCAGCACACTCCCAGCCCAGCTAGAAAGAGAGGCCCGGGGGCGATCGCCGATATCACCGAGTCTACCCAGCCAGCGATACGTTCCCAACCCTGCTAGAAAGAACGACCCCGGGGGTGATGGTATCTCCAATAGGATCCAATCCCACAATAACCACCGTGGAACGCCGTCCACTCTAAGAAATCACAGAAAAGGCTCCAAGCCTATACTATCTCAATCCCACGCCTCTAGTGATGCACTAAACCTTCGAGAATGCGTCAGAACTGTAGAATAAGAGGGAGAAGATACAGAAGTG
>NW_026031469.1:0-404 GCF_019186545.1 Solanum stenotomum
AGTCTTCAGTACATTATGAGCCAGAGAGTTCTTAATTTGAGACAGCGTCGTTAGATTGAGCTCCTGAAGGAGTATGACCTTTCTATTCTCTACCATTCGGGCAAGACAAAGGTAGTAGCGGACGCCTGGAGTCGGAAGGCAGTGAGTATGGGTAGTCTAGCTTTTCTTTCTACTACGGAGCGACCATTAGCTTTGGACATCCAGTCCTTAGCTAACCGGATGGTACGACTTGATATCTCTGATTCCCGGTGTGTACTAGCTTATGTGGATGCTCAGTCATCTCTGCTGGATCGGATTCGCAGCCGTCAGTTTGAGATACATTGAGGAGCCAGTTGCTATTTTGGCCAGAGATGTCAAACGGTTGCGTTCCAGAGATGTGTGGTTAAGGTCCATTGGAGACATCG
>NW_026031470.1:0-10484 GCF_019186545.1 Solanum stenotomum
TTGCGTGCTATAGGTCACCATCTTTTCTAGTGATAACGTATTTCGACCTCATTTTTATTAAAATTTTACTTGGACATCTGTTAAGACCTTACCTATCGAGCCAGTTGGCCCTCATGGCTAGAATTGCCCATTTTCAAGGTTAAACGAGCCCAAGAGAAGGTAAACCCCCAATTTTACCGATTTTTGTGTGCTATAGTCCACTGATTTTTTGGTGATCCACAATTTCGACCACATTTTTGCCAAAATATTACCTGAACGTCCGTTAATACCATACCTATGGTGACAGTTGACCCTCACGGCCAGAATGGCCTATTTTCAAGGTCAAACGAGACCTAGAGCAGGTAAATCCCTGATTTAACGATTTTCATCATTAACATCCAAAATGGCCCATTTTCCAGGTCAAACGAACCCTAGAGAAGGTAAACCTCCCATATTACCAATTTTTGTGTGCTATAGTCCACAGATTTTTTGGTGATCCGGAATTCCGACCTCATTTTTGCCAGAATTTTACCTGGACGTCCGTTAAGACCTTATCTATGTAGACAGTTGGCCCTCATGGCATAAATGGACCATTATCAAGGTCAAATGAACCATAGAACAGGTATACCCCCATTTTGTCGATTTTCGCGTGCTATAGGTCACTATTTTTTTTGGTGACAAAGAATTGTTGCCTCATTTTTACCATAATTTTACCTAGACGTCCGTTAAGACCTTACCTATTGAGCAAGTTGGCCCTCATGGCTAGAATGACCCATTTTCAAGGTCAAACGAGCCCTAGAGAAGGTAAACCCCCCCCCCCCTCTATTTTACCAATTTTTGTGTGCTATAGGTCACCATCTTTTTTGGTGATCCAGAATTTCGACATCATTTTTCCTAAAATTTTACCTAGACATCCGTTAAGATCATACCTATGGAGCCAGTTGGCCCTCACGGCAAGAATGACCCATTTTAAAGGTCAAACGAGCCCTACAGATGGTAAACCCCCAATTTTATCAATTTTCTTGTGCTATAGTCAACAGATTTTTCGGTGATCCAAAATTTCGACCTCATTTTTGCCAAAATTTTACCTGGACCTCCGTTAAGTCCTTATCTATGGAGCTAGTTTGCCCTCATGGACAAAATGGCCCATTTTCATGGTCAAACGAGCCCTAGAGAAGGTAAACCCCCCATTTTACAGATTTTCGTGTGCTATAGCCCACAGATTTTTTGATGATTCGGAATTCCGACCTCATTTTTTGCCAAAATTATACATAGACGTCCGTTAAGACCTTATCTATTGAGACAGTTGGCCCTCATGGCCAAAATGGCCCATTTTCAAGGTCAAATGAACCCAAGAGTAGGTAAACCCCCGTTTTACCGATTTTCGTGTGCTATAGGTCACCATCTTTTTTGGTAATCCAAAATTCCGACCTCATTTTTCCCAAAATTTTACTTGGACGTCCGTTAAGACCTTACCTATGGAGCCAGTTGGCCCTCACGGCCAGAATGGCCCATTTTCAAAGTCAAATGAACCCAAGAGTAGGTAAACCCCCGTTTTGCCGATTTTCGTGAGGTCACCATCTTTTTGGGTTATCTAGAATTCCGACCTCATTTTTGCCAAAATTTTACTTGGACGTCCGTTAAGACCTTATCTATGGAGCCAGTTGGCCCTCACGGCCAAAATGGCCCATTTTCAATGTCAAACAAGGTCTAGAGCAGGTAAACCCCCCATTTTACCGATTTTCGTGTGCTATAGTCCACAGATTTATTGGTGATCCAAAATTCCGACCTCATTTTTGCCAAAATTTTACCTGGACGTCCGTTAAGACCTTATCTATGGGAAAGTTTGCCCTCACGACCAAACTGGCCCATTTTCAAAGCCAAACGAGCTCTCGAGCAGGTAAACCCCCCATTTTACCAATTTTCGTAGGTTATAGTCCACAGATTTTTTGGTGATCTAGAATTTCGACCCCAATTTTGCCAAAATTTTACCTGGACGTCTGTTAAGACCTTATCTATGGAGTTAGTTGGCCCTCACAGCTAAAATAGCTCATTTTAAAGGTCAAACGAGCCTAGAGCAGGTAAACCCCCCATTTTACCAATTTTCGTGTGCTATAGTCTACAGATTTTTTGGTGATCCAGAATTCCAACCTCATTCTTGCCAAAATTTTACCTGAACGTCCGTTAAGACCATACTTGTGGAGCCAATTGGCCTTCACGGCCAGAATGACCCATTTTCAAGGTCAAACGAGACCTAAAGCAGGTAAACCCCCCATTTTACCAATTTTCGTGTGTTATAGTCCACAGATTTTTTGGTGATCCAGAATTTCGACCTCATTTTTGAGAAAATTTTACCTACACGTCTGTTAAGACCTAATCTATGGAGCCGATTTGCCCTCACAGCCAAAATATCCCATTTTCAAGGTCAAACGAGTTTAGAGCAGGTAAACCAACCATTTTACCAATTTTCGTGTGCTATAGTCCACAGATTTTTTGGTGATCCAGAATTTCGACCTCATTTTTGCTAAGATTTTACCTGGACATCCGTTAAGACCTTATCTATGGAGCCAGTTGTCTCTCACAGCCAAAATATCCCATTTTCAAGGTCAAACGAGTCTAGAGGAGGTAAACCCCCCATTTTACCAATTTTCGTGTGCTATAGTCTACAGATTTTTTGGTGATCCAGAATTCCGACCTCATTTTTGCCAATATTTTACCTGTACGTCCGTTAAGACCTTATCTATGGGGCCAGTTTGCCCTCACGGCTAAAATGGCCCATTTTCAACGTCAAACGAGCACTAGTTTAGGTGAACCCCCCATTTTATCGATTTTCGTGTGGTATCCACAACTGTTTTGGTGATCCGAAATTCTGATCTCCTTTTTGCAAAATTTTACTTCGACGTCGGTTAAGACCTTAACTATGGAGCCAGTTTGCCCTCACGGCCAAAATGACCCATTTTCAAGGCCAAATGAGCCCTAGAGCAAGTAAACCCCCCATTTTACCGATTTTCGTGTTTTATAGACCCCAGATTTTTTGGTGATCCAGAATTCCGACCTCATTTTTTCTAAAATTATACCTGGACGTCCGTTAAGACATTATCTATAGAGCTAGTTGGCCCTAAAGACCAAAATGGCCCATTTTCAAGGTCAAATCAACCCAAGAGCAGGTAAACCCCATTTCGCCGATTTTCGTATGATACAGGTCACTATCTTTTTTGGTGATCCAGAATTCCGACATTATTTCTGCCAAAATTTTACCTATCGTCCGTTAAGACCTTATTTATGGAGCCAGTTGGCCCTCACGGCCAAAATGACCCATTTTCAAGGTCAAACGAGCCCTAGAGCAAGTAAACCTCCATTTTAACTATTTTCGTATGCTATAATCCACAGATTTTTTTTTTATCTAGAATTTCGACCTCATTTTTGCCATAATTTTACCTATCGTCCGTTAAGACCTAATCTATGGAGCCATTTAACCCTCACGGCTAGAATGACCCATTTTCAAGGTCAAACGAGACCTAGAGCAGATAAACCCCCCATTTTAGCGATTTTCGTGTACAATAGTCCATGGATTTTTTGGTGATCCTGAATTCCGAGCTCATTTTTGCCAAAATTTTACCTGGACGTCCGTTAAGACCTTATCTATGGAGCGAGTTGTGCCTCACAGCCAAAATGGCCCATTTTCAAGGTCAAACGAGCCCTAGAGCAGGTAAACCCCCATTCTACCAATTTTTCTGTGTTATAGTCCATGGATTTTTTGGTGCTCCAGAATTCTGACCTCATTTTTGCCAAAAAATTTTCTTGGACGTTCGTTAAGACCTTATCTATGGAGCCAGTTGGCCCTCATGGCCAAAATAGCCCATTTTCATGGCAAATGAGCCCTAGAGCAGGTAAACCCCCCATTTTACCGATTTTCATTTGCGATAGTCCACGAATTTTTTGATGATCCGGAATTCCGACTTCATTTTTTCAAAAACTTTACCAAGACGTCCGTTAAGACCTTACCTAAGGGGAAAGTTGGCCCTCACGGCCAAAACGATCCATTTTCAAGGTCAAAGGAGCCCTAGAGTAGGTAAACCCCCATTTTGCCGATTTTCGCGTGCTATAGGTCACCATCTTTTTTTTCTGATAAATAATTTCGACCTCATTTTTGCCAAAATTTTACCTGGACGTCCGTTAAGACCTTACCAATGGAACCAGTTGGCCCTCACGATCAAAATTGCCCATTTTCAAGCTAAAACGAGCCCTAGAGAAGGTAAACCCTCAATTTTAACGATTTTCATGTGCTATAACCCACGAATTTTTTAATGATCCAGAATTTCGACCTCATTTTTGCCAAAATTATTCCTGGACATCCGTTAAGACCTTATCTATTATGACAGTTGGCCCTCATGGCCAAAATGGCCCATTTTCAAGGTCAAATGAGCCCAAGAGTAGGTAAACCTCCGTTTTGCCGATTTTCGTGTGCTATAAGTCACCATCTGTTTTGGTAATCCAGAATTTCGACCTCATTTTTCCCAAAATTTTACTTGGACGTCCGTTAAGACCTTACCTATGGAGCCAGTTGGCCCCCACGGCCAGAATTGCCCATTTTCAAGGTCAAACGAGCCCTAGAGCAGGTAAACCCCCCATTTTACCGATTTTCGTGTGCTATATATAGTCCACAGATTTTTTGGTGATCCAAAATTCTGACCTCATTTTTGCCAAAATTTTACCTGGACGTCTGTTAAGACCTTATCTATGGAGCCAGTTTGCCCTCACAGCCAAAATAGCCTATTTTCAAGGTCAAATGAATTTAGAGCTGATAAACCCCCCATTTTACCGATTTTCGTGTGCTAATAGTCTACAGATTTTTTGGTGATCCAGAATTCCTACCTCATTTTTGCCAAAATTTTACCTGGACGTCCGTTAAGACCTTATCTATGGAGCCAATTGGCCCTCACAACCAAAATGGCCCATTTTCAAGGTCAAACGAGCCCTACAGCACATAAGCCCCCCATTTTACTGATTTTGGTATGTTATAGTCCAAAGATTTTTTGGTGATCTAGAATTCCGACCTCATTTTTTCCAAAGTTTTACCTGGACGTCTGTTAAGACCTTATCTATGAAGCCAGTTGGCCCTCACAGCCAAAATAGCCCATTTTCAAGTTCAAACGAGCCTTAGAGAAGGTAAACCCCTCATTTTACCAATTTTCGTTTGCTATAGTCCAAGGATTTTTTGGTGATCCGGAATTCCTATCTTATTTTTTCAAAAATTTTACCTAGACGTCCGTTAAGACTTTATCTATAGGGACAGTTGGCCCTCACAGCCAAAACGATCGATTTTCAAGGTCAAACGTGCCATAGAGCAGGTATACCCCCATTTTGCCGATTTTCAAGTGCTATAGGTCACCATCTTTTTTGGTGATGAAGAATTTCGACCTCATTTTTACCAAAATTTTACATGGACGTCCGTTAAGACCTTACCTATCGAGCCAATTGGCCCTCACGGCTAAAATGGCCCATTTTCAAAGTCAAACGAGCCCTAGAGAAGGTAAACCCCCCATTTTACCAATTTTCGTGTGCTACAGTCCACGGATTTTTTGGTGATTCGAAATTTTGACCTCATTTTTGCAAAAATTATACCTGGACGTTTGTTAAGACCTTATCTATTGAGACAGTTGGCCCTCATGGCCAAAATGGCCCACTTTCAAGGTCAAATGAACCCAAGAGCAGGTAAGCCCCCATTTTGCCGATTTTCGTGTGCTATAGGTCACTATCTTATTCGGTGATCCATAATTTCGACCTCATTTTTGCCAAAAATTTACCTCGACGTCCGTTAAGACCATACCTATGGAGCCTGTTGGCCCTCACAGCCAAAATAGCCCATTTTCAAGGTCAAACGAGCCTAGAGTAGGTAAACCCCCCATTTTACCAATTTTCGTATGCTATAGTCTACATATTTTTTGGTGATCCGGAATTCCAACCTCATTTTTCCCAAAATTTTACCTGGACGTCCGTTAAGACCTTATCTATGGTGCCAATTTGACCTCACAGCCAAAATAACCCATTTTCAGTGTCAAACGAGCCCTAAAGCAGGTAAACCCCCCTTTTTATCGATTTTCATGTGCATCCACTGATTTTTTGGTGATCCAGAATTCCGACCTCATTTTTGCCAAAATTTTACAGGGACGTCTGTTAAGACCTTATCTGTGGAGCCAGTTGGCCCTCACAGCCAAAATAGCCCATTTTCAAGGTCAAACAAGCCTAGGGCAGGTAAACCCTCTATTTTATCGATTTTCGTGTGCTATAATCTACAGATTTTTTGGTGATCCAGAATTTCGACCTCATTTTTACCTGGACGTCCGTTAAGACCTTACCTACCGAGCCAGTTTCCCCTCATGGCTAGAATGGCCCATTTTCTAGGTTAAACGAGCCCTAGAGAAGGTAAACCCCCCATTTTACCGATTTTCGTGTGCTATAGTCCACGAATTTTTTGGTGATCCAGAATTCCGACCTTATTTTTGCCAAAATTATACTTGGACGTTGTTTAAGACCTTATCTATTGAGACAATTAGCCCTCATGGCAAAAATGGAACACTTTCAAGGTCAAATGAGCCCAAGAGGAGGTAAACTCCCATTTTGCCGATTTTCATGTCCTATTGGTCACCATCTTTTTCGGTGATCCAAAATTCCGACCTCATTTTTGCAAAAATTTTACCTGGACATCCGTTAAGACCATACCTATGGAGCCAGTTGGCCCTCACGGCCAGAATGCCCCATTTTCACGGTCAAACGACCCCTAGAACAGGCAAACCCCCATTTTACCAATTTTTGTGTGCTATAGTCAACGGATTTTTTGGTGATCCAGAATTCCGACCTTATTTTTGCCAAAATTATACCTGGACGTTGTTTAAGACCTTATCTATTGAGACAATTAGCCCTCATGGTAAAAATGGAACACTTTCAAGGTCAAATGAGCCCAA
This sequence comes from Solanum stenotomum, assembly GCF_019186545.1. Taxonomy (NCBI): domain Eukaryota; kingdom Viridiplantae; phylum Streptophyta; class Magnoliopsida; order Solanales; family Solanaceae; genus Solanum; species Solanum stenotomum. The sequence goes on from NW_026031470.1 coordinate 6,945, forward strand.
GAGCAGGTAAATCCCCATTTTGCCCATTTTCGTGTCCTATTGGTCACCATCTTTTTCGGTGATCCAGAATTCCGACCTCATTTTTGCAAAAATTTTACCTGGACATCCGTTAAGACCATACCTATGGAGCCAGTTGGCCCTCACGGCCAGAATGCCCCATTTTCACGGTCAAACGACCCCTAGAACAGGCAAACCCCCATTTTACCAATTTTTGTGTGCTATAGTCCACAGAATTTTTGGTGCTCCAGAATTCCGACTTCATTTTTGCCAAATATTTACGTGGACGTCCGTTAAGACCTTATCTATAGAACCAGTTGTCCCTCACGGCCAAAATGGCCCATTTTCAAGGTCAAACAAGCACTTTATTAGGTAAAACCCCCATTTTATCGATTTTCGTGTGCTGTCCACAGATTTTTTGGTGATCCAAAATTCCGATCTCATTTTTGCCAAATTTTACCTGGACGTCGGTTAAGACCTTAACTATGGGGCCAGTTTGCCCTCACGGCCAAAATGCCCCATTTTCAAGGCCAAATGAGCCCTAGAGCAAGTAAACCCCCCATTTTACCGATTTTCGTGTTTTATAGTCCACAGATTTTTTGGTGATCCAGAATTCCGACCTCATTTTTTCTAAAATTATACATGGACTTCCGTTAAGACCTTATCTATAGAGCCAGTTGGCCCTCAAGGCCAAAATGGCCCATTCTCAAGGTAAAACGAGACCTAGAAGAGGTAAGCCCCCCATTTTACCGATTTTCGTGCGCTATAGTGCATAAATTTTTTGGTGATCCAGAATTCCGACCTTATTTTTGCTAAAATTTTACCTGGACATCCATTAAGACGTTATCTATGGAGCAAGTTGTCCCTCACGACCAAAATGGCCCATTTTCAAGGTCAAACGAGCCTTAGAAAAGGTAAACCCCTCATTTTACCGATTTTCGTTTGCTATAGTCCAAGGATTTTTTGGTGATCCAAAATTCCTACCTTATTTTTTCAAAAACTTTACCTCGATGTCCGTTAAGACCTTACCTATGGGGAGAGTTGGCCCTCACGGCCAAAACGATCCAGTTTAAAGGTCAAACCATAGAACAGGTATACCCCCATTTTGCCGATTTTCGCGTGCTATAGGTCACCATCTTCTTTGGTGATAAAGTATTTCGACCTCATTTTTATTAAAATTTTACCTGGACGTCTGTTAAGACCTTACCTATCGAGCCAGTTGGCCCTCATGGCTAGAATTGCCCATTTTCAAGGTTAAACGACCCCAAGAGAAGGTAAACCCCCAATTTTACCGATTTTTGTGTGCTATAGTCCACTGATTTTTTGGTGATCCAGAATTCCGACCACATTTTTGCCAAAATATTACCTGAACATCCGTTAATACCATACATATGGTGACCGTTGACCCTCACGGCCAGAATGGCCTATTTTCAAGGTCAAACGAGACCTAGAGCAGGTAAATCCCCGATTTAACGATTTTCATCCTTAACATCCAACATGGCCCACTTTCAAGGTCAAACGAGCCCTAGAGAAGGTAAACCTCCCATTTTACCAATTTTTGTGTGCTATAGTCCACAGATTTTTTGGTGATCCGAAATTCCGACCTCATTTTTGCCAGAATTTTACCTGGACGTCCGTTAAGACCTTATCTATGTAGACAGTTGGCCCTCATAGCATAAATGGACCATTATCAAGGTCAAATGAGCCATAGAGCAGGTATACCCCCATTTTGTCGATTTTCGCGTGCTATAGGTCACCATCTTTTTTGGTGACAAAGAATTGTTGCCTCATTTTTACCATNTTGTCTCTCACAACCAAAATAGCCCATTTTCAAGGTCAAACGAGTCTAGAGGAGGTAAACCCCCTATTTTACCGATTTTCGTGTGCTATAGTCTACAGATGTTTTGGTGATCCAGAATTTCGACCTCATTTTTGCCAATATTTTACCTGTACGTCCGTTAAGACCTTCTCTATGGGGCCAATTTGCCCTCACGGCTAAAATGGCCCATTTTCAACGTCAAACGAGCACTAGTTTAGTTAAACCCCCCATTTTATCGCTTTTCATGTGGTGTCCACAACTTTTTTGGTGATCCGAAATTCCGATCTCCTTTTTGCAAAATTTTACCTGGACGTCGGTTAAGACCATAACTATGGGGCCAGTTTGCCCTCACGGCCAAAATGGCCCATTTTCAAGGCCAAATGAGCCCTAGAGCAAGTAAACCCCCTATTTTACCAATTTTCNTCGTGTTTTATAGTCCACAGATTTTTTGGTGATCCAGAATTCCGACCTCATTTTTACTAAAATTATACCTGGACGTCCGTTAAGACCTTATCTATGGAGCTACTTGGCCCTCAAGGCCAAAATGGCCCATTTTCAAGGTCAAATCAACCCAAGAGCAGGTAAACCCCATTTTGCCGATTTTCGTATGATACAGGTCACTATCTTTTTTGGTGATCCAGAATTCCAACCTCATTTTTGCCAAAATTTTACCTATCGTCCGTTAAGACCTTATCTATGGAGCCAGTTGGCCCTCACGGCCAAAATGACCCATTTTCAAGGTCAAACGAGCCCTAGAGCAGGTAAACCTCCATTTTACCTATTTTCGTATGCTATAATCCACAGATTTTTTTTTGATCTAGAATTCCGACCTCATTTTCGCCAAAATTTTACCTATCGTCCGTTAAGACCTAATCTATGGAGCCAGTTAACCCTCGCGGCTAGAATGACCCATTTTCAAGGTCAAACGAGACCTAGAGCAGATAAACCCCCCATTTTAGCGATTTTCGTGTACAATAGTCCATGGATTTTTTGGTGATCCTGAATTCCGAGCTCATTTTTGCCAAAATTTTACCTGGACGTCCGTTAAGACCTTATCTATGGAGCGAGTTGTGCCTCACAGCCAAAATGGCCCATTTTCAAGGTCAAACGAGCCCTAGAGCAGGTAAACCCCCATTCTACCAATTTTTCTGTGTTATAGTCCATGGATTTTTTGGTGCTCCAGAATTCTGACCTCATTTTTGCCAAAAAATTTTCTTGGACGTTCGTTAAGACCTTATCTATGGAGCCAGTTGGCCCTCATGGCCAAAATAGCCCATTTTCATGGCAAATGAGCCCTAGAGCAGGTAAACCCCCCATTTTACCGATTTTCATTTGCGATAGTCCACGAATTTTTTGATGATCCGGAATTCCGACTTCATTTTTTCAAAAACTTTACCAAGACGTCCGTTAAGACCTTACCTAAGGGGAAAGTTGGCCCTCACGGCCAAAACGATCCATTTTCAAGGTCAAAGGAGCCCTAGAGTAGGTAAACCCCCATTTTGCCGATTTTCGCGTGCTATAGGTCACCATCTTTTTTTTCTGATAAATAATTTCGACCTCATTTTTGCCAAAATTTTACCTGGACGTCCGTTAAGACCTTACCAATGGAACCAGTTGGCCCTCACGATCAAAATTGCCCATTTTCAAGCTAAAACGAGCCCTAGAGAAGGTAAACCCTCAATTTTAACGATTTTCATGTGCTATAACCCACGAATTTTTTAATG
>NW_026031471.1:0-940 GCF_019186545.1 Solanum stenotomum
TATTGATGAATTTATGCTTAGAATAGATGGTATTGTTGATGTTTATGATTTTCTATATCTATTGATTAATGTTGAGGATGGCTTTGGAGGATGGTAAGTTGGCTTAATCTCATATTATTGATATAATTGTTCTTGCTTGGTTTGATCCACTTATAGTGGAGGTGTTTAATTTGGATTGTATTATGAATATGGCCTTGAAGGCATTATCTATTGAATTAAAGTGTTATCAAGTTATGAAGTGTTATAGTACTATGTGAAAGTACTCTTATGGTTATAAGGTGATCTTGTACAAAGTGTTATTGTAGTGTGATTGAAAGTATGTTCTCTTTAAATGCCCATATGTGACGATTGTTGTTGGTAGGTTGAATCCACCTTTGGTGGAAGTGTTATATCTTGTTCTTGTGTCTAAGTATGGGAGAGGTGTTTTGGGAAATGTTTTAGAGATGGGAATTGAACTAATGGTATATAGGAAATAACATATGCCCTTTGGAAAAATGGTCCAACACTTAGAAAAAAAATGAGGCGGGTAAACAGTAAAAATGCTCACTGGAAATTGCCTTTTCTGTTGGACAGATTTTACGAAAATGGGCATAACTTCTTCGTCCGAACTCCGAATGAGGTGAAACGAAGTGCGTTAGGTAGCTAACTCAAAGGGCTTTCCATGGATATGTTATTGGCCACCCAATAATTTGTGTGCTAGGAGATATGACCCTCCAAAGTAGACCCTCGAAAAAGGCTTCACTTGGAAATTTCGGATTTTGATACGGTTGCTCTAAAATTTGGGTTAGACCCACTTCCCACTCAATTTGACCCCCTAAATAAGAATATGAAGTCGGATTTTCGAAAAACGAAACGAATTTTTTTATATATAGCTAAACAAGTTTCCGGTAACTTCCGAAGCACTTTTTTTTAAAGAACTTTTTGGGTCATTTCAGTGTCC
>NW_026031472.1:0-929 GCF_019186545.1 Solanum stenotomum
TTATGAATTCATTAACTTCTGTTGGTCAAATAATAATCGATATAGTGGGTTTACCATTTTATTCCTATTAATTATGAAGTAGATGAATTAAAAATTTAAGATTTTCAAGAAGTTCTACCTGTTTTAAAGTAATTAATTTAGGGTATAATAGGTAAAAATTTGTTGTCCTTTCTTAATTTGTCAAAATGGACAAGTAATTAGGAATAACTAAAAAAGAAAATGTGGACAAGTAATTAGAGACATAGGGAATACTAGATAGATAAGCTAGTGAATTTGTTTGTGCTTCGCACGATTATAAAATACGATAAATGTCAATATATATTTGCTCAGATGTATAATTGATTTTATAGAGGAAACCATTTGATTAGTATAGTTAGCTGACTTCTAATAAAGTCATAAATTATTATTTTGAACTAATAATTATTACGAAATCAAATTAAAATTTATATAATACAAAATAAAGAGAAATCGTAGAGAAAACTACAAAAACAAATAAATAATGCAACATCATTCTTACGATCTTAATCAATTGAATATAGGAGAAAATACGAAATCAATGCACAATCTTCCGAGATCTTGTCGATATCCATTTCCCCTACGGGGCGATTGCCATTCAATAATAGCCTTCATTTTATTCTTCAAGTCAAACTATATCGAAAACAAAGGCATATATCTAATTGCTCATATTCTTCTAAATATATCTTTTATTTTTATTGAGAATGTGAAAATTACCGGTCATCAATTGAATCCAAAATAAATTATGATAGTATTGACTATAAAGAACTGATAACCTATTGGAGGATAAGATTATAAATAATTATTGCTTTCTTTTATGTTTGCAACTACGTTGGTCTTTCTTCCTAAGCACTATGTCTTGCTAATTTTTATATTTTTAGTGTAGCCTCTTGAAAATTTTAATATATCTAGTT
>NW_026031473.1:0-654 GCF_019186545.1 Solanum stenotomum
CCAACATTCTTTAAGAAACCATTTTTGAGACATTCAAGCACATAAGGGGACTTTCACATAACAGTCGTTAGACTTAGGGAACTCACTTTAGTATCTTCAAAGCCTACTCTTGCCATGTGTATATAGCATCCCATACTGCTACCTACACGTTGTAGAACCTATCCAATAACTAGAGTGCACATCCCACATGATGGGAATAGGCATTAACCGACATAGACCATGCGAGCTAGACATGGAATCCGGTGTCATAAAACCCTACACCGTGGAAGGTGTTCTACTTGCCAAAGGTAGAACTAGTAAGCAACCCATGTAGGCACAAGGTTTAGGGGATATCCAAAGATGTTCATTGTACTCTTGCCTCATACTCGGGAGAGCTACCATCTTAACCATATCCACTATGTGCTTAGTCTTAGTTCCCATAAAGTAATTTCATTCACATGTATGTGCTAGAGAGGGCACCATCATTAGGTTTACCGACCCATAGCACATCTACCAAGAAGGGCACCACAAGGATCTACCGATCAAGGTTCATTAAGGATAGCTCATTAAATCCCCCTGGAAGGGTGCCTTAGGCCTACCGATTTTTCATTAAGGGTGCCTTAAGCCTACCGGTCCAAGGTTCATCTTTTCACACATGAGAAGGGCTACCACCAT
>NW_026031474.1:0-273 GCF_019186545.1 Solanum stenotomum
GTTCAAGTGTCAATTTAATGGTGATTTTATAGTAAAACTCCCCATGAACTACCCCATGACCCCAATTTCATGAATTTCAATGGAGTTATTGATGCAATATGATTAATACTATGAAATGTGGTTATGCTAATTTGGTTATGAAACCTTGTCTTGTTCATGTTGATAATAGCATATCCTAAATGAAGTTGTGAGACTTGGTTCATGACCTTGAAAAGGGTGAATTGTGAAGGATTGTTCATGATTGCTGCTAGTTATTGATGAACTTATGAACTC
>NW_026031475.1:0-1096 GCF_019186545.1 Solanum stenotomum
GAAAGTACCCATCGATCTTGCTATACCATGCTCGAGGGGCTTGCTTCAAACCATATAATGCCTTTTTTAGCTTGTAGACCTTTGTTTCACTGCCCTTCTTTATGAAACCTTCTGGTCGTGCTACATAGACCTCTTCTTGCAATTCTCCATTGAGAAATGCTGACTTGACATCAAATTGATAAACTAGCCATTGTGACTGTGCTGCCAATGCTAGAACAAGTCTCACAATTTCAAACCGAGCAACTGGAGAAAATGTTTCTTCAAAATCAATACCATATTGCTGTGCATATCCTTTTGCCACGAGACGAGCTTTATGCTTCTGTAGGCTGCCATCTGCCGCAAACTTTGTCTTGAAGATCCACTTCAAGCCAATTACATTTTTGTTTTCCGGTAATTCCACCATCTCCCATGTGCCATTCTTTTCGATAGAAATCATCTCTTCTAGCATCGCACTCCTCCACTCTTCCTTTTCAGCTGCTTCTTCATAATGTATTGGATCTGAAACAGTAAAAGAAAACTGACAAGACGTAAACTGTTACGACCCGATTTATCAAGTCATGATGGCACCTACTATAACCCGCCAGCACGTAAGCCAACCCGTAACCCGGAACAACAAGTAATGGGTCTGAGGGTAGAAATTAAACAAGAGTAGGCAAATAACAATATAAACAGGCGGACGCAAACCAAAAACATATCTACAAAGAAAGATCCCTCCCAGAACCTGGAAGTCCCTAGTACAGAGCTACTACTAAATGAGTACAAGTCCCAAAACTGGACAACAGAGACTGGACTGTCTCGAAAGGAAAAAGACAAGTCTATATATACAGATGGAGACTGAAATAGTACAAAACGCCGTGTGCTCACCCCCGTCTCCGGATAAGTCTACTCCAAGCTCGATCAACGCTGGCTACTAGTGCTCGGACTTGCATCACAGAATAGATGCAGAGCGTAGCATGAGTACCAAAACAACAGGTACCCAGTAGGCATCATCGGCCGACTGAGCAAGATAAGCAAAAGTAAACTGAAATGCGAATAAAGGGTCACATCAAGTGCAAATAGTAGTAAATAGGGGGTTATGTACACGAGCGTACAGGCA
>NW_026031476.1:0-532 GCF_019186545.1 Solanum stenotomum
ATTCTAGAAACACTAGGTCTGTTCATAACCATGGAATCAAGAATCTGACTGAATTCTAGGGACCTAATGGGTGAAAGGAACCCACTAGTGAAATCCCACATACCTGGTGATGAATTTCACGGAGAAATCTTTCGATTTCGGGGCTGGAACTGAAGGAACCTTGCTGCGTTCTTGAACTAGGGTTCTTGACTTTTTTCTCCTCTCTTGCTTCTAATTTTCTAAGTTTGATTAATGATTTGACTTAGGTAAGTTCTAGTTATGTTTCGAGGTTTAAACTGATTAAAATCTCATGATTTAGGGTCTAAACGATGTATCTTAGGGGTTAAACGAAATAGGAAAAGACCAAAGGACCCCTGAAATAACTGCTGTCGGAGTGATCTGCGGATTGGACCTACGGGCCGTAGGTCAATCTACGGTCCGTAGATTGCGTCCGTAAGTCAGGCCTGCTCGACAGGCCTTCACTAAAATGATCATAACTTTTTACTCGGAGGTTGGAATTTATAAAACTCGGTGGCGTTGGAAAGATAATTCA
>NW_026031477.1:0-308 GCF_019186545.1 Solanum stenotomum
TATTGAATGGAATGAATGACTATGTGGCAATAAGACCCCTTCGGGGTCGAGTACGCCTTGTTACGACTTGGGGGTGCTCTTGGGTCGTGACAAACATGGTATCAGAGCATAAGATTTTGGAAATGTTTTTTTAGGATCGATGTCTCACATGCCACATCTAGTAGAGTCTTGTTCATCGGTGTGAGTCGCGACACATCTATGAGCGAGAGGCTATAGGATGCTAGAAGTTACACTTCTTTCATATTCTTAAAGTCGTGCCTTAGAGTGTGGTTCTATAAGCGTTCTTATCCTTATCCTTCTCTTGTTTT
>NW_026031478.1:0-203 GCF_019186545.1 Solanum stenotomum
TTTTTGGAGTGGACTATTTTTTTTTTTAATTATTGTAATTTATTGTTTCTTTTTTGTCAATTTCAAACAATATATGTTTATTATATAATCTATTTTATGTGGTACCAATAGAATTTAGAGAGTCAATTAAATTTTTTATATAAGTTTTAAATAATTAAGCTGTTAATTATTGTAATTGTTAATTATTGTAATGTATAGTATTA
>NW_026031479.1:0-240 GCF_019186545.1 Solanum stenotomum
AATTTTGGCAAAAATGAGGTCGGAATTCCGGATCACCTAAAAATTTGTGGACTATAGCACACAAAAATCGGTAAAATGAGGGAATTACCTGCTCTAGGGCTCGTTTGACATTGAAAATAGGTAATTTTGGCCGTAAGGGCCAACTGACTCCGTAGATAAGGTCTTAACGAACGTCTAGGTATAATTTTGGCAAAAATAAGGTCGGAATTCTGGATCACCAATAAATTCGTGGACTATAGC
>NW_026031480.1:0-1178 GCF_019186545.1 Solanum stenotomum
CTCCGCTTCTTGCTCTGTCGCAGTCTCAGATTCTTCTCTAACTTCCACCACATCATCTTCTTTTCTAATCTTAGCATCTACCACAGACGGCATAGGTGGATCTATGGTTTGCTTAACCCCTCGAGTAGTAATTGCCATACAATGACCATCATTCTTTGGATTCTGGATGGTGTTGCTAGGAAGAGTGCCAGGTTGAGGGTTCACTGTAGTAGACAACTGATTCATCTGTTGCTCTAGATGCTTTATTGACACTGTATGGGCATCAACCTTTTGACCAATACCAGACAAGTCGTTTCTCATCTCCTTAACATTCTCATCAGTTGCATCAAAACTTCTCATCATCTTCTGCATCATATCTTCAATACGTGACATATTACCTCCAGCTTCCCTAGCACCAGATTCCTGATTTTGAGGGGGAACATAGGGTCCAACCCGATCATTTCTGTTGCCATAGTTGTTCCTGTTGTAGTTGTTGTCGCGATTGAAGTTCGATCCCGGACATAGTGACCCTCTCGGTTGTAATTTCCATAGTTCCGACATTGGTTCCCTTGACCTTGGCGCCAATTTTCCGTGTTGGATCCTTGGGTATTTGGTCGAAAACCCCTCGTCTGATCATTCATAGCATAAGCATCCTCTTTATAGTAACACTCCTTAACTGGTGGTGGAGTTCTAGTTAAGTAGTTTACAACATTTACCTTTTCTGCTCCTCCGCTCACATGTTTCAATACCAACCCCAACTCTGTCCTCATCTGGGCCATCTCTTCACGAATATCATCTGCAGAGTTACAGTTGTATTATGGATGACAAATGTGTTTCTCCCAGTATCTGACCTCTTAGTGCTCCATGTTTTATTGTTGCAAGAGATCCTCTCTAATTTTTCAACAATCTGTGCATATGTACAATCACCATATGAACCTCCAACAATAGTGTCAAGAACTGGTTTATTGTTATCATCCTGTCCTTGATAGAAATATTCCTTCAGCGAATCATTATGAATACGGTGGTTTGGAACACCTCTTACGAATGCAGTGAATCTGTCCCAAGAGATGCTCACAAACTCTCCAGGTAATGCTACCAAATTGTTGACCCTATCTTTGTGATTGAGTTTCTTGGACACTGGATAGTACTTCGATCGGAACACCTCTGCAAGTTGGTCCCATGTAAATATTGAATTATAA
>NW_026031481.1:0-222 GCF_019186545.1 Solanum stenotomum
GGGACTCATTTGGAACATACCGGCGCAATATCGAAACATGAAAAACTGGGTGAATGGCTGAAAAGGCCGGGGGCAAAGCTAACTCATATGCGACCTCCCCAACTGTCCTCAATATCTCAAAAGGACCTATATACCTGGGGATAAGCTTGCCCCGCCTCCCAAAACTTGATATCGAAGTGCCACTAAGTCCTCATCCTCAATTGGAAGAGTCAATATAGGAGC
>NW_026031482.1:0-309 GCF_019186545.1 Solanum stenotomum
TAAAATTTATGGTACTTACTGGTTTTTGCGTGTGTATGTGTAAACAGGAATGAGTGGGTGAGGTTGACGATTAACGGGGTTGATTCGATTATTATGATGGTGAATTGTGCCGTAATAGCATACCGAGTAGCAGAGGCTAATGAAGTTAAAGGTTATGGCTGGTTGATTGTCATGATGGCTGCTTATTTCTTCTACTTGATGCTCAAATTCAATGTTATGGTCCAGCGTATCGGCTTCTTTTGCAGTGGAGGAAGCACCATGGTTGAGTATAGTCAAGTGGCTCAGCTGAAGGATTTGCTTATCTTGCTC
>NW_026031483.1:0-1295 GCF_019186545.1 Solanum stenotomum
GAATTGTTTTATTTATATCTGCTACACAATCTAAATTTAAAAAATCATGTTGTCCAGTTATTGGTTTAGGCGTCCATTTTTTACTTAATCTTTTATCCCATGTAGTTTTTTCTTTATCATATTGTTCATAATTTTTATTATAATATTTTGAATTAAATTTTTTTGGGTTTTTTACTCCTGATGTGCTAGGTTTTTTGTCCATGTCTACGTCTTCTGTATTTACTTCTAAATTATTTGTATTATCTGTGTTTGCTAAAAGTTCCGTATATGTTTCGCTTATTTCCGAATGTTGTTCTACATCATCGTCGTTTATTTCATCAATTCTTATTTCGGGTAGATTATCTTGGCTATTTTCTTCTTTTTCTTGTAATTCATCTTATAATTGTAATTTTTCTTTAAATTTAATTATCTCATTTGCTAATTTTGTTTTTTGTTCTTTTTCTTTTTGTTTAATTTCATACATTTCTTTTAATATTGCTAGCTCTTTTTCTAGCTCTATTATTTTAGTATTTTTACTTATTCTAATTGTTGTACTTCCTTTTTTGCTTGTTGTTTTATTTTTTCAATTTCTGTTTTTCTTTCTATTTCTTCATTTTCTTTTGTTATTCTTATCATAGCAGTTAAACTATCTTCTAGTTTTACCGTTTCTTTTTTCTAACATTAAACTTATATTGTCACCTATTTTCTTATATCTTCTTCTTAAATTAGAAAATATTATCTTTATTTTTAATCCGTCATAATTTTCATATGTTTTTTCATCTATTGCGTATTCTTCTTTATTCATTTATAAATTATGTTGTAGTTTATATTCTAAGTTATTTATTTGTATTTCTAGATATAAAATAGTCTTTCTTTGTGCTATTATAGATTTGTGACAAATTTCTGCGAATATATTATTGTTAAGTCTATTTGCCTATGTTCTAATTCTTGTCGTTTTTGCTATATATAATTGTGGAAAATTAGGACATATAGCTAGAGATTGTAAATTACCTAAAAATCCAAAGAAAAAACAAATATCAGAAATAATAATAGACGATGTAAAATTTAAGCAGATAGAATACATAGATTATGAATTAGAAAGTGAAGATATCATATATGAAATATCAGAAAATAAAATAGATAATGACATAGAAGTAGAATCAGATAATGAATTCTATAATATAACAAATGACTGAAGCAGACATACAAATAATAAATAAAGAAGAACATCAAGACGAAGAATCTTTATAACAGAAAATAATATTTGATAATAATATATTTGAACAATTAAAAGGAAAATAATTAGACCTAAGCGT
>NW_026031484.1:0-363 GCF_019186545.1 Solanum stenotomum
AATAAGGCAAACTCAAGTCTCAACATAATATAATGAAAATAAAAAGACTGAAGAACTAACATGTGACTGTCTATGAAGCCTCTAAAACAACTGAGATGGATGTCGGGACAAGACCCACGACATCCTAATGAACTAAAGCTACTAAAAGCAATAAAAAGGGGGTCCTTCGGAATGCTCAACTGGATCAATGAGGCACTGGTTACCCGTGTCTGTATCATAAGAAGATGTAAGCCAAAAGGCATCAGCACATTGAATGTACGAGTATGCGAGGGGAATTCTAAAATAAGACATAAGCTTGAAAGGAACTGAAGAACTTACCTGACTCAACTCAAGTCAACTTAACTGAACTCATTTCAATATAAA
>NW_026031485.1:0-469 GCF_019186545.1 Solanum stenotomum
TGGCATGTGAGACATCGATCCTAAAAAACAATTTCCAAAATCTTATGCTTTGATACCATGTTTGTCACGACCCGGGAGCACCCCCAAGTCGTAACAAGGCGTACTCGACCCCGAAGGGGTCTTATACAAGCCACATAGTCATTCATTGCATTCAATAATGAAAATAGTGCGGAATAAAAAAAAACTTATTTACATCCACACATTTAAACTTCTTAAAACAACTTTAAAAATACACAGCGGAAGTCTAAGTCTCACATGGCCATCTTAGACACAATCACAAAACATAAGTAGGGACACGACCCTTTAAAATCAAAAGAAGTCTATTACGTCTATTACATGAACAAAAGGACTTAAAAGTCTTATCCTCGAATCCATGAGGACATACCAAGTCTTGGAGGAAAGCAATCCAACACTTCAAACTAGCTAAGAGGGATCACTTGTCGGAACCTACACTTGTAGTAAAAACATG
>NW_026031486.1:0-349 GCF_019186545.1 Solanum stenotomum
TAAACCCTAAACCCTAAACCCTAAACCCTGAACACTAAACCATAAACCCTAAACCCTAAACACTAAACCATAAACCCTAAACCCTAACCCCAAAACCCTAAACCCTAAACTCTAAACACCTAAACCCTAAACCCAAAACCATAACCTAAACCCTAACCCTAAATCATAACCCTTAAACCCTAACCCTAAATCCCTAAACCCTAACCCTAAACAATAAATCATAAACCCTAAACCCTAAACACTAAACCCTAAATCCAAAACCCTAAACCCTAAACCCCTAAACATTAATCCCTAAACCCTAAACCTTAAACCCTAAAACCCAAAACCTTAACCCTAAACATTAAACCCT
>NW_026031487.1:0-738 GCF_019186545.1 Solanum stenotomum
GAATAGTTTTGGTAAGATTGATGGTATGCTGAGTAGTGAAGTTGTTGAGAAGTGTTGATATCCTTACCTACTTCTATATGTGCTTACTCAAGCCTAAACCAAAGAGTTCCTAGAAGCTTGGGTTATGTTTTGGAGTCTTATGTGAAAAAGAGTTTTCCATGGTTTCCTTGTGTCATGCATGTTTTAAATGAATTCTTGTTAAATGAGAAAATGAGTTTTCATAAATTTATGTTCCTCATGTTGATGTGCATCTATAATGATTTGCCTAAATGTTGCATGAGTTGACTTATGAGCATGTTTAAAAGTGTTTTGATGATGTTGCCTAAAGTGCTCCTATGAGAAAGTTGCATAATGTGCATTTAGCATAAGTTGTCTATTTGCTTTATGAGCTGATAATGTGAGCATGCTTACTTGAGTTTTGGAGAAGGTTGCATAATGTGCTTTAATGAGAAAATTGCATATTGTGCCCTTCGATGTTATGATGAGCATGAGATGATTTGGAGATGGAAGTACCTCCAATGAAATGAAATGAGAAATGAGAAAAGGTAAAGATGATGCATAAGGAGTTAGTAGATGTTGTGCCTACTTTCTTGAATTGCATGAAATTGTTTGAGCGTCATTGATGTGAAGTTGATGTTTCCTCCTATATTTATGCATTTGTATTGATGTTGTATGCATGTTGATGGGCTGTTTACGTGAGTCGTTACCCATTATATGTTTAAATTGTCATTCGAGGAC
>NW_026031488.1:0-590 GCF_019186545.1 Solanum stenotomum
ACCTTACGCTAGTCCCGGAACAAGTGCGAATACTGGGTCCTCATGTTTTCTTCTCTCTCCCAGGTAGCTTCTTTTCCAGAGTGGTTCCTCCAAAGTACTTTTACTAAGGGGATTCTCTTGTTTCTAAGTTGCTTCACTTCCCGAGCTTGAATTAAAATAGGTTCTTCATCATACGTCAAGTCAGGATTAACCTCAATAGATTCAACTGGGAGAACATGCGATGGATCCGAACGATATCTTCTGAGCATAGAAACATGAAAGACATTGTGGATCTTCTCCAACTCCGGTGGCAAAGCTAATTTGTATGCAACTGGTCCAACCCTTTCAAGTATCTCATAAGGTCCAATAAATCGGGGACTAAGTTTTCCTTTTTGGCCAAACCTCATAATCTTTTTCCATGGAGACACCTTTAGGAATACTTTATCTCCCACTTGATATTCAATGTCCCGCCTTTTAAGATCAGCATACGACTTTTGTCTATCCGAAGAAATCTTTAGACGATCCTTGATAATTTTTACCTTGTCCTCTGTTTGTTGCACAACTTCAGGACCAACAAGCTTTCTGTCAGCAACTTCACTCCAACAAAGAGG
>NW_026031489.1:0-257 GCF_019186545.1 Solanum stenotomum
TTTGTGTCCTTCCTTCTCGTATCTAAAACGTAATTTAGGAAAAAGGTAAGGTTCTTTTTCTTTTTGCAAGTATATAAAGTTTTGAGCGCTTGATAAAGTTATTTTTCTTGTTCAATAAGCATAATAAAGAATTTATTACCGATCTCAATGTTATTTTTAGTGCTGTTGGAGATGCTTTCTTTAGGCTTTTAAGCACTGGCATAATCCAGTCATTTCCTTTTCTGCTTGACTCGGCTTCCTGAAAAGTTGAGCAGAAA
>NW_026031490.1:0-247 GCF_019186545.1 Solanum stenotomum
TTTCATCTGAGCACGTCTTCCAAAAAGGATGACCAAAGTCAACTTTTCAAGTTATAAAATCTCCAAAACAGGGAAACGGGCCTAAAACCCAAACGAACGACCAGGCGACCGAACAGTCAGTGCCAGCAAGTCATAAATGACTTGGGGTCGCCACAAGAACGCTCTAAACGACGCAATAAATGCTTTAATTTAAAAAAAAAGACCTAGAGGGTCATTACAACTAAACCCTTAACATAAAGAAACCAAA
>NW_026031491.1:0-2056 GCF_019186545.1 Solanum stenotomum
TCCGGAAAATATTCTCGAAATCTGGAAACTTTTAGTGAAAAATGTTCCCCAAGAAATTTAGAATCCAATTGTGAAAACCGTTTCGAAAAAGGAGTTGAAATGAGTTCACAAACTCAAATTTTCTATTAAATTCGGATTAGGCAAAAACCCCCAAATTTTACAGTTGAGATCTCAAATTTTGATGTTAAAATCCATAAATAATCGATGGAAATCAAAGATATAAGTTGGAAATAACTTACCCAATGAATTCCTTGCGAAAACCCATTTGAAATCACCTATTTTCGAGCTCTCAAAGTCTAAAAATGGAGAAATGAGTATTTTTCAAGTTGGGGGAAAATGACTAATGTTTTTTTGACTTAAAAAGGACTGCTATTGCAGCTGAAACACAACAATAACACCAAAGTTTAAGTCCCCGTTGGACCCTCGGGATTCGTTCGGAATCTCGTGCACACAAACTAAATATGTACCCCCACTAAATTCGACGTTCCGGACTCAATGGAACCGTCGGAATTTGAATTCGAGGACTCCTTGACCCGAAATTCAATAAGATGCCAAGAAACTAGTTTAACGCCAAAAAAATTCGAAACTCAAACGGAGCGTCTAAAAATTCAACCAAGACTCATTCCAGACTTAGAATCGCCTCCCGAAACCAACGGTACTCTCGAAATTTCAATCTGAGCCTCGGAACCTCATATGTTGACCAAAGTCAACTCTTTATCAAAATTTCACAACTTTATCAACTTAGGACCTCAATTGTTCGTTTCAACTCCAAATTCGACTCCGTAACTTCACACAGACCCGTTTCAACATTCTAAAACTGTCGGAATCGACGGAAATCCGATCTGAGTCCCGAAACTCCAAATGACTCGAAAAAGCACTTTTTAGCCAACTTTAACTCATACAAACTAAACTTCTCAAAAACTCAACTTTTTACCAACTTTTCCTCAAACCAACTTTACAACCACAAAACATGGGACTCGGGGCAACTACCGAAAGGGCAAAATACATTTCCACGAAAAATTGCCAAAATGACCTTTCGGGTCATTACAGATGTATTGTAATACCTATTTTGTATGATGTGATGGTTCGAAATGAATAAGGTTTTGTTGCATTACCTATGGAGTATAAGAATCGAAGTTTCACACTTCGAATCTGTTTTCCTCTGTTCAAGTATATCTTACAATTAAAATTTCTGGGAATAGACTATACTTCAGTTTGGTTCATTCTTGCTTGATGAAGCGAATTTCATTTGCCTGCATTATTCTTTTGTTTTTTTCGATGTCAAAGATATTTTCAGTCACTCTTTTGTTACTTAAAATGCTGAAGTGGAAAATTAAAGCCCATCTATTTGAGGGGAAAAAATTAAAGATCACCCCAAAATAGGAGTATTTGTGCAAATGACCCATAAAGAAATTTTACCTCGACCATTGAGCGTTAGGCATGCTTGAAGACCATAGTAGGTGAGCCTCAAGATGTTTTGTGATGAAAAAAGCCTTTGGGGATGCTTTTTATATCAGAACAAATGAACAATAATTGATGCTTTTTAAACTAAGTAAAACTTGTCCATATGAGAAGAAAGAAAACAATAATCAAATGAAAATGGATGGGAGAAAATTGTATTGCTATATTATATAACTGGCATTGACTTAGTTTATTTTAGTAAGTCAATTAATTTATTGATACTTTAACACTAACATGGTGTTGGAAATTAATTAAAGGGTGTTATACAACAAGTAAGTATTATTGGTTCTTTTAAAGTAAAAAAGAGAAGTGTCTATGGGAAGAAAGAAAAGATTAATCAAATGAAAATGGATGGAATATGATAATTATTAGGGAAAATGCATAAGTACCTCCCAGCCTATGCCCAAAATTTCTGAGACACACCTAACCTTTTACTAAGGTCCTATTATCCCGAACTTATTTTATATATAATTTTCTACCCCTTTTCGGCCTACGTGGCACTATCTTGTGCGCCCAGCGCGTGTTGACATTTTTTTTCAAGGATAGTGCCATGTAGGCCAAAAATTGGTAGAAAATTAATTAAAAAATAAGTTCG
>NW_026031492.1:0-57393 GCF_019186545.1 Solanum stenotomum
GGGGGCAATTTTGACCCTTTTCCGTAAAGAAAATGTCACAAAAAGAAAATAAAAAAGAGAAAGAAGAATAAACCAAAAGTATGTGATCCTTCTATGGATGAATTCAAAGCAAACAAATAATAATTCATAAGATGTCAAAAAATAAGTCATTTGCTTTTGCCTTTGCCTTATAGCTATATTTTTGTTTTCTCTAATAAATCCATTTTCAGACTTTGTCTTATATTAGTAAATCGACAAATGATTAAATTGTTATTTACGTACCTTTCGTTTTTTAGTTGTTACATAGGGTCCTCCGTAATGCTGAAGATCCTTTAATTGGCTACTTTTGTCTTTGAGTTGTTCGAGTTGTGAAATTAAAGTATGAAATTTATTGATCGTTATTTACTATGAAGTGGAACTTATAATATTCAAATTGGAATTGTACTTACAATAATTTTTTAAATGTCTATGTTGTTGACATGATGATAGCGAAATGTTATTTAAGATATCATTTTTGTTCAATTTGTTTTTTTATTAGGTCAATGAGCACAATTAAACATCAACTTTCTGATATTAAGTAATTAAAAGTTTAGCTTATTCTTTTCCATGGAGAAGAAAAATGAAAAAGATGAGATGCAAATATTGATCATTCTTTTTCACTTTCACAATGTCTTTCACCATATTAGCAATTACATATATAATCGTGCGATGTACTTGTGTAACGGTAAGACTTTAAGTTCGGCTTTATATATTCACTTATGTATAACACATGTTGATATATTGAGAAAAAGTTGTACAATGTTGAGATTTTTTATATATTGCTCATGTGATCATGAATTTTATTTCTACGTAACTAGTTACTTTTTTAAAACATATCCTTGTGACATACTATTCAAGAAAAAGTTAGTGAATGATCTTCACCAATGCATGCACATAATAGTTTTTTTTTTTACTTTCAAATTTTATTACTAAGGTTAAAGTGTTTGATATGGTATAAATATTGAATGTGAGCAAGTATTACCATAATTAAGATCGGGTTAAAAGACTATTAGATTACCTAAGATCATAAATTGAATCTTTTGATTTTGAATAAAACATCAGTTAAATGTATCAGTATATGTAATTTAACCTTATGATATTAAGCATTTCATGTGGAATGTTAGAATTAATAAATTGTTAACAAAAAATATTTTTGTTTCTAAATTTCAATGGTATAAAAATAATAAAGGACAAACATGTAAAAATATTATTTGATGTTTGACCAAGATAAAATAATCATAAAATTAATAATATTCTTAGAAAAATTAGTACATAATATATAATAAAACTAAAAGTATAGTTGATATAGCTATATAGAAATTATATTTAATTATTTTTAAACATTGTTCCAATAAAATGGGAAAATGACAAATATACCCCCTAACTTTGAAAAACGGAATATCTATATCCTCCGTTATACTTTTCGTCCATCTTAGCCCTTGCCGTCCAATAATCAATGCACATTTGCCCCTCCCACTAACGGCACCCTTTTTGTGTACACGTGGCTAAATCCTTCTTTTAACCCAAATCCTAAGAACCCACCCCATAATCCAATAAACCCACCCGATAGAAAAGGCATCGCTTGATGAAACATAAACAACGCGAGTGATTTCATCAACTGATCTTCCCCATTCCTTGCTTCTTTTGCCATTTCAACAACTGTTGGATTCACAATTTCTAGCCTTTGATATATTTATTGTTGGTGTGCCTTCAGTTGCTAGTTCTGGATACTTGTCCAAAATTTCTTTCTACATCACTGTGCATCTTGTCTTCACAGTAGTAGTTTTGCCTACATATCTGAAAAGTACCATCTTTTGCTTTCTTTTTAGGACAGAACAAACAATCTACCTGAAATAAATATTTTATAGATATTTAAAATCTCACTACAACAAATTTGTCCTAAGGTCATACCAATGCGAGACAATACTTAAAAAATGTTGCCAAAAGTACTAAAGGGCACACTTTCAAGGTGTGGCCTTTATACTGCGCTTTTGGCCACGAAAATATTAACAACACTTTTAAAATGTACTTCTTAGAATTTTAGGCTACACGTCATAAGTGTTGCCAAATCATTAAATAATTGACAACACTTATTTACAAATATAGCCACACTTTTAAGTGTAATATATTTATACTTCTAAAAACAAAACATTTTATAAGTGTGCCCTATTAAATCTCATAAAAATTTTGGCAAAAATAATGATTTCCCTCCACGTGTCTCTCTTTCCCCCAATTTTCAAATAAGCTTTTTCCCTACATAAATGTACTTAAAAAAAACAAGACTATACTCGGCCCTAAATTTAATTCCCAAGGGTTTCTACTTCATCCCTTCAGTTCAACAAGAGAACAATTGGATTATAGGTGGTTTGGTAGAAGAAATAGTTGGTTTTTTTTTTTTTTTTTTGGGGAATGGAGAGAAAATAAGTCATCGGTGCTAAGGAAGAAGTGGTTTCATATTGTTGGATTATAGGTGGTTTGGTAGAAGAAATTTTTGGGGTTATCGTCGGGGAGGTCAGAGCGAAGAGTTCGGTCATCCTTAACGAGTTTGATTTGGAGGAAATAGAATAGCAGTAGCCATCTTGTTTCATCAACTCCGACTCAAGTAGGGTTTCAATAGTTCTCAAATTTTATTTGGAGAATTTGAACATCGAGTAAGATTTCTACCAAAATTTTAACATATTTTGTTAGATTTATGTATGAATTGTTCAGTAATCTATATTTATATTTTTTTTTTCAACTTTGTAGAACTAAGGCTTAAATTCAACCAAAAGAGTCAATTCTAGTTCTACCCATTTCCATGCCTAGTTGAGTTTGTATTTTGCTTCCTATGACCACTGCTATAGGAGCTCTGTGGCTTTGTCTTTCAGTGGTTTGACTTCTTCTTCCTTTTTCAAATTTTTGGAATAATTAGTATAATTTGTGTAAAATAACGAAAGAAAGTTAGGAAATTAAACTGTCGCTGGTTGTGAAATTGTTGATATAGATGGACAACCGTATCTATAAATAGGTTGGCTACCCAAGTGAACTACAAATCATCTTATTACTACATTTAGTTAAGTGGTAAAGGAGGAAGGCAAGAAAAAGGGAAGATAAAGTAATAGACAACAAGTTTATTTTATTCTTTAGTTCGTTTCAAGTGGTTGAATGAAATAAAATAAATTGCGAAGGCTACTATATGACTTGGGTGTGTGTATGTCTTTTCTATAAGTTGGACCTGTGTGCAGTGTGTATACATACACGAATTTGTTCTAAAAAGAATTCTTTTAAGTTCGACTCGTATCCCTCTCATGACACAAAATCTTACTTTATATTGTTTAAGTGAACTATCGAACTTTTAACATGCAATGTCAGTTTCTTTCATATTTAGTATTATTTCATTATGTTGATTTTATTCTATAAATTCATTTTGCATTGGATTCTCAAAAAATGATGTCCAGCAGCTGAAACTAAGCCCACCAAAGTGATGTCATTGACTTCAGGGAACTTAAGTTAGTTGATCACATTCTTGCTTCTCTGCAACGGAAGGTAAATGTAACTTCTTAACATCGGAACTTGTATGGTCTGCATGGAGATTTCTTACCAAAGATATATACATTAATCTTTTCCAGTCCATTTAAAAGTATAAGGTTGTCAATTATAAGCTAAGGAGCTTTATTTGAGTTGTGGAGTAATTATCCCGGAAAAGTCTGAAATCTTATTTGCAATCTTAGGCTTCATTAATGGGAATATTTGTGTTAAAATTCAATAGGTCAAGTTTAAAAATAGAGAACACTTCTTTCTATATGTGTAGCTACGACTAGTTCAAGAGTAGTATCCTTTGCAACCACCTCAAGTGTTGTTCCTGACACAAATATGTCACATAAATATTCATTTTAAGGTATCTTCAAATTTTATCTTTTTGTGTTGCTCTTTGGTTTTCTTAATGAGATTAAACTTTCATTTGAGTTTGATATCATGAAGTGCCAAAAGACACTAGTGAATATTGCTATCCATTTCATGCTTTTTTATTTGCTGCTCTTAGTCCTTTGATAAAGCAAAATTCTGTAACTGCTGCTGGTGTCTTTCGCTATGGTAAAGCAAGAGACACATTAACTCGGCCATTGTATTATGGAATTAGTATTCTCACAAAATAATCAATTTCGCTATGGAATTAGTATTATGGAATTAGGCTTCCATCAGGGTTTTTTTTTTACCCTCTTAAGTCTTCTTCTTCTAAAACTTGCCATTTCTAATTTTTCAAGTAAATTGCTTCCTCTTGCCACCATTGGTAACTGTTGGTGAGTGTAGAAATGCTGAATTATATCCCATTTGTGACTCCACTTTGATAAATCATCGGCTTTGCCTTTGCTGTTAGCTTCCCTATACGTGTGCTTGCATTGAAAAAATTCGAGTTGCTTGACCTCCAGATGAATTTCCTGAATGCACTGCTGCAATTTTCAGTGGGGTTTTGCCTGTAGTGTAAGCCATTTGGTCATCAGCTCCGAGTCAACTTCCAGAAGGACCTTCATGTAACCATGTTGAGTGCACCATTAGAGCCCTTGAATTGCAGCTTGTAGTTCTACTTGGTTGTTAGTTCCTGTGCCAAGTGGTACTGCAAAGGCATAAATCATTCTTTTTTTTGAAATAGTGCAGGGCAGGATGATTTATGCCTTGTGCCTATGCAAAGGCATAAATCATCCTGCCCTGAGAATCCCTTAAGATACCTCCTCCAATTTTTCCGGGGTTACCTAAGACATTTCCATCAGTATTCAGTTTGTAGATGTTGTTGGAAGGTTTACTTCACACAACTTTACTGATTTTCATCTCTTGACTACACCTCTCCACCATAGTGATCAGGTCCTCCAACTGTTAGGACATTGCAGGTATGGGAAAACAGTGTGTAGTAGAAGAGTAAGGTCTTGGTACACCAAATAGTTAACCCTCTTGCTGCTCGACTGTTTGTTCCCATATTTTGCCGAGCACCTATTCTTCCATGTATTCCAACAAATACAGATAGGAAGTGCCTGGAGAACAGTTTTAAGTACTTCATTGTGAGCTTTCATAAATCACCATCTCATCAGAGTACTTTTGAGGGGAGTCTGGCTATGTTGATCCCTAAGTCTGCTGAAAAATATTGCCATATATGATTGGCAAGGTGACCTGATACAAAGATATGGTCAATGTTGTCCCAACCTTTTCTTATACAGCAAAAGCACCAGCAAATGCACCTGGCAGGTTCAACTCCAAAAGAAATGAGTTTATCATTGGTAGGTAATTTCCCTCTTAAAGCCCTCCACACCAAAAAGGATATTTTTTTTTGCCAAGGGTAAGTGTTGGACATGGTCTTGCAGTTCTTCTTTCTGATGATCTCCCATGCTGAAGCACATGTGAACTTTCCACTATCTGTAGGCTGCCATACTGCTTCATCTTGTAAACCTTCTTGAAAATGAAACTGAGTGCTCAAGATTTTAGGAATCAAGGAAGGTCATAGCTAATTAAGTTTGGGATTAGTTGTTTACTATATGTTGTAATTTGTATTAGTTAAAATATTTTATGCCATTATAGTACTAAATGTAGGAAGCATGTTCTTTACATTAAAACTCATGAATTTATGTTATTAGTAATAATGTGGAATACAATTAAAAATTTGGCATGTCCTAGTTTAGTGTTTGTACATGTAAAGGCTAATCCTTTATTTGGATTGGAAATATTAAATTATCTATGCTCCAATGTGCAGTTTTTCTTATTTACCCTGAATAGAGAAAACTAGATCATGTATTTCTAGATAGACTGAGAAAACTCGATCATGTATTTTCAGATGGATTGAGAAAAATCTCACTATCTAGGAATATATGTTCTTTTAAAATGATTAACACATCTATGCATATGTACGTGTCTTTTGCTCTCTTTATAGGTGTTAGAACTAAAATTTCAAAAGAGACAGGGACAGGCTGAATGAAGTTGCTTTGTGATGAAGTGTATGTATTCTTAGCTAAACTTTGCTTCACAATAGTTGCATTTGTTATTTTGCAGATGGAGAGATCTGAATAGGAGACCAGGAAATTAAAATTTGTAGAGCTGATGAATAAGCACTTCGCTTCAAGTGTAATTCCTAAAGGTATTTACTATCTTTTGCTATGGTTTATCGATGATTATTCCTCTGATGCTCATACATGCAGCCAGTTGTCGCCGCCAGAACTACGTCCTCTGCTTTCTGAGAACTTGTTGCACCATATATGATTGTCAACTGAAAACATCCTAGCTACTTTATAGTGGTAAATTCTGTCGTGCAATCATTTCTAAATCTTGAAAAGAATTGTTTTCCACGACTTGAATGACTACAAAAAATTGTTTTCCATGTCTTTGATCGTTATTCTAGTATTCTTCCTGTTGGTTGTATTTCAATGTCTCAATCATTTAATTCACATGATGACAGTTCAATGAGATCTTTAAATCGTAACTACTCTTTATCCTCTCTTTAAAGTTCATAAAAGTTTTTGTTGCGTACACAGATGAAAGTATCAACTATTCATTATGGTGTAATTGACTTTGTTGTAGTAGAGAAGCTTGGCCTAGAAAATACAAGTTCTCGCTCGGCAATGTGGTTTTCTTCAGGTAACTCTTGACAAGCTTCCCTTAATTTCTTTTTATTTTGTTGGCTCATGTAACCAGACTACATCTTATTTAATGGTTTTTTTGGTTCACTAACCTGATGAGAGTCTGTCTGGCTTAAGTTGCTTGTCTGAATGTTATCATAGTGGCTTGCTTAAGTTTTGATTGTTAGACCTTTGAACCTTACAAATACGTTTGCATTGTTTGCCATTAATATTTGTATGATCTAAAGGTGATGATCTTCCACTAGTGAGAATTTGTTGCACTCACAAAATCTTAGATTGAGAAGACACAAAATGACGGAAATTGCTGGTGCATAAGGGCAGCAGGTTCTTTAGAAGCCTAGCAAGCCAATCTCTCATGCTTTTCTCAAGGTTAAATACTTAAGTCAAACCTAGAAGCTATCATTCAAATGCAAAGCCAAGTGGAAGTCGCAGAAGATATATAGTGTGATCCTTAGGAAAAACACATATTTTCTCTAGTGATATAATAGACTTTTGCGCCTAGAAGACTTACTGAGGCAAGGATTGATGACACAAATGATTGATCTACTAACAACCCACTCATGTCTGTCTAATTTTACTGATCATTTGTACCATCTTGCACACAATTGAACAGTCTAATACAAACCCCTTCTGGCATTTAAAGAACCATTTGAGGATGAAAAAAGACAAATAAAAGCATGATGAATAGCCATTTCTTTAGAAAATGAACATTAACCAAAGCTTGCTCGCTTATTTCCATATTTCTTTTTTCATAAAACAACTACCTCAAACATATTGAGAAGTTTGCAGTTAATTTAATGAAAAAGTCTGCTAGCTTATTTTCTATTTACTAGCTAATATTAACATTATGTCTAGTCCATGGTTTCCAAATAATAGAGTATTTATTTGGTACACACATTGCTTAAGAACTAAAATAAAAGTTTTTTGTATAGATCTTGTGTTCAGGATAAACTCGAAGATTAGTCACTGTGGTTGTACCATTATAAAATCTATTTCAGTTTGGAATTAGTCAATATGCTAGTATCTTAGGTGTTTGTTGGTGGTTATCATGATTCCCTTTGAAAGCTGTTATTTTTTTCGAGATAGAAGCACACTCTTACCACAATATTACGAGTGATCATAGTTTGATTTCTATCTGATTATTAAATTAATGTCTTTTTATCTGTAGGAGAATGGTGATGCAATTGACGATGGTGGCAGAAAGTTAATTTGATCTATTGATGCGCATGATGCAGACTTTTGAATAATTAGGATGTCTATGAATTTTAAAGTTCATTGTAAGTGGGCATTTTGATACATATATTTTATTAGTATGTTTAGTACAGGACCAAGTGAAGTCAAATTGCAAGTATATATAAATTTGATTTATTTTTTTGATATTTATTACTTTAGTTTTTGATATCATCAAAACATATTATAGCATCATATGCTTGAAATAACAACGATTACATGATATGTCCAAAATGGAAAAAATACTCAAACAAATACTTATAAAATAATATTGCAGAAACATAAACAACAAAATTTAAAGCATGTATTCAAAAATAACAATTAATAATATGCATAAATTAATAACTGTAAAAATATATTAGGATCTGTAACAATAGAATGAAACAAAATGGAAAAAATCAAGTCCACTGAATGCACAGTGTCCCCTTAAGGAAATAATTCCTCCCTAGTACCCTAGATTTAAAGGAATAGATCCTCTTAGGAAAGAACAATTCTATACACCAGTGTATTGATACAAAAAAATGGTGTCAGTGAGTCATTCAGCAGGAGCAAAGTACACAATTATTTAATTGTCCAGAAGATGAAGAAGTTCAAAATTTTCGTTGTTTTAAAATGAGATGAAATTCCTCTATTTATAGACAACAAAAGGTCATGTGAACAAATGTTTATTATGTCTTATCGGAAAGGTCACAACCTTTCATAAATGTCACAATTTTTCATAAAAATCGCAACTTTTTATAATAGTCACAACTCTTCATAAAAGTCGCAACTCTTTATAAAAGTCACAACTTTCCAGTAAAGTCACAATTTTTCATGATAGGGGAAGGCTAGTTTTGGAAATAATTAAAAAGGAATCCTAGTTTGTGGTGGCGCCACGTAGGCGGATCTAGGATTCTCTTATATATATATATAATAGGAGAGGAGAAAGTGCCAGATGTTAGCACCAGAAAATTCTTGATTTTTTTTTAAAAAGTAATATATTATATGATTTTAAAAAATAACTTTCAATTGATGAGTCAGAAAACTTCTAATTTCTTATAACAATTCCTAGACGGTTGAAGTCATAAATATAGGACAGTCTCCTACTCAATCGTTTAAATCGTTGGAGAGGTTACTATCCTATATAAATACATCTCAAAAGATTCAAAAACCTATCATCTTATGATTGTTGATCCGAAAACCTCCACTCAGCAAATTGCACGATAATGAAAAGTTGATATCATTCATGAATATAATTAGAATTTTGGCATTTATGGATCACAAGGTAATACTTGAGATCAATTTATTTTCTGTTCAATTGTTTTAGAACATTTACGAAAAGTTTTCAATAATCTTTCTTGATTTAAACCTTTATATTTTTTTATCTACAAAATGCGCGCCTGAGAAATTTTTTATATGAATGGAACTTTATAGACTTATACCTTGCGCACATTAAAATAAGGCAGAATATTGTGATAGAGGACAAAATTCTATATAATTTATTTTGATGAACTTTTATATAAGTAAAGTATATGACCATCTATTTCAATTTTGAAGAAATTTTATGACCATTCTCTATGTTAGAGGAGACGAGTAAACCCATATTTCAATTTTATGAATATTGCTTTTTGGATGCTTCACATATAATTAACTGCAACATAATTGATGTGTTGCTGATTATGAATATTTGGCTACTATGAGATCAAGTTTACTATTGATATAAGTAATATTTTTTAACAATAACCTAATAACCAAGTAAAAGATTCACTATGTTAATGTGTTTGTTATTTAAAGTATTTGTTTGCGTAATCTACCTTTTCATTAGAGAAATCAACATGCACTAGATATGTAATGAAATTTTAGTTTATTTTGCAGAATGAAAAAGTTAGACTTCAGCTTTTACTATTAGTTCTAACACAATAGTGTATAGATTCAATATTTGGTGGAAACACACTATCTCAAAACAATTTCTATTATTCCTATCCCTTAATGTTGTCAATGATAAAGCTACTATAAATAGGTAGGATAAATGAAAAGATAAAATTATTAAATAAATAAGTGAAGATAAAATGAGAAGAAAATACTAAGGTAACGATGTGATTACATTAAAACGAGATGATACAATAAAATTTAAGTAACAATCAATAAATTCTAATTAAACTTAAGTTCATTTGTTATTATTAAATAATCTAAAGGACTTTTGCACATTATCTTTCGGTCGATTACATTTTGATATATATTTATCAACACATTCTTAATAAACTACAATTTAATAGTGTTCGAGCCATTGAATTCTGCAGATGATCATATGACAAACTTATTGTTAATGTTCTCAAGACTATCCTATTCTAAAAATTCTAAATAAAAAAAAAGAAATTAGTTCTTTTTGCATTTTTTTTTACCATAAACATGATGTTAGATGTATAATTTCTAAATTATTTAACTCAATTAGCATTTATACTTCAAATAATGAAAGACATCATCTTTATATGATTTTCAGTATTCAAATTACCCCAATTCGGAGCAGAATTTCTCTTATCTTATGGGATATTAAATAGATGTCCAATATTATTCACAATTTATATGAACATTATAGTAAAAATAGTTTAACATCAAATTGGATGAACTTTTTCTTTATGTTGGTGAGTAATATTTGATAAATTCATCAATAAACTATGAATTTTATTGCACATAACACAAAATCTTACGCCAAATTTAAGTTGGATGAAATGATTTTTCCTTCCCTACTAGCCTTATAAAAATAATTGTGAATCAAACATTTTACATTTCACAGTTGATAAATAAATTTTAAAAAATTACTCTTATCAAGTTAATTAGATAATATTTGTTAAGTGATATGTATGGTGTGCTTTTTAGTTATGGTATTTTTTGTTAGCCACTATAATTTTCTTTTTTATGTATTCTTATTTTATGAAATTATATTTAATTAAATGAAATCATTTTATTTTGTAGGATTCAACTAAAGGATAATACTATATTCAAATTTGTTCTATGAATTTAAAATTTAATTAATTAAACACAAACATCAGCTCATCGTCTTATACATATGCTATTAATGTTCAGGAGAAAAAGAAGTTAGAATATTGTTTGGTATCTTGAAAGAACATATCTGATATCTTCACTACACATAGAATAGGCTAAAAAATTATTAAAATCATGTATTATATATGATTCCACATGTCACTCAATAATAATTCAATTAGTTATTTTTAAATTAAAAATTGTTACATTTTAAAATCTTCGCGCTAGTATGATTTAAAATAAATACAAACTTGTACAGCTGTCGAGTCTGATATAACAAAAATTTCTTATACTACAAAATACTCTCTCATTTGTTTTCGGATTAACCCATTTGCTTTCCGATTAACCGAAAACTACGCCGACGAGATCGTGACGGTGATCGGAACTGAAATATGTCTTCAGACGAAATCAAAGATGGCGGCCCGAGAAAGAAATCGACCGTCGACATTCTGGATTTCATCACCGAATTGCCGGATGACGTTCGGCTCGAAATAATCTCACTCCTGTGTATAAAAGACGCAGTCAGAACGTGCGTTCTGTCAAAGAAATGGCTTTCGCTATGGACTTTACCGAGTAAATTCACTTTCACGGAGAAAAAATTATCCACATCGATCGAGAATTATATATTGTTCGTGGATAGTGTCGTGAGTCGTGCCCTATCTCCGAAAGTCACTACGTTTGCTATCGAAGGCGGAGAGATTTTCAGGTATGATTCTCACATTAAGGATTGGCTGAATTTCGCCATACAAAGGAGAGTAGAGGATTTAGTATGTATATCCGACAGTTGTTCAAGAATATGTGAAATACCTGAAAATTTTTTCGATTGTTCTTCCCTGATAAAATTGCATATGAGAGGGTTGTTTTTTCGAGATGCAAATCCGCCATGGAACTGGCAATTTCTGAAGATAATCCAGCTTGGTTTTGTACCGCTAAACGATCTTAGTGTTTCATCCCTATTATCAGGCTGTCCTGTGTTAGAATCTGTGGAATTCTACAGTGTCAATGGTTTAAATTCGCTGCTTATCGGTTCTAAGAAATTGAAGAATTTGATCTTAAAAGATCTGCAAAATGATACTGGTAATTTGGAAATAAATGCTCCGTATCTGGAGTATTTGAATATTGCAGGGAATTTACGTAATCTTCAATGTAGACTACTGGATGTGTCTGCTTTGGCCACTGCCAAGCTCACCTTTACAGTTGTTTGTGGTCTTGAACTGGGATTTAAAATCACCGATTGTCACAAATATCATAAAGCTTTTATCAGTTTGACCCAACAGAATATTGGAAAACTCAGATTGGCAAAGGAAATCACAATGGGGGCATGGTTCTTTGAGGTTTGTAATTAACTCATAAGTAGTATATTCTTTTAGGAAGAATATGGTCATTCTTTGATAGGAAGAATAGGACAGTTGTGTGTTTGTTATGCATTTTTATTGACTATATAATCAGAGTTCATTACATTGCAGGCCCCATGCATGCTTCAACAGTTTAATGAATTGCCGAATCTGGACTTAAAATGGACTCGTCTCACGCTTGATCTGTTTATAGATGATTTTAACGTGAACAGCGTAGCTGATCTTATTGGTGCTGCAACTTGCGTTGAAACATTGAACATAAACATCAAAACAAGTCGAGTAAGCATCCTGAATTTTTCCTTATTTTTTTTACTGTGCTTACAATTGGAATTTTCATCCTCCAAACTGTTTCCAGTGGGGGGATAAATAAGTCCATGAGGCAGTGTTCAATCACATGAGCAGGTAGGACGACGTCTCAGCCTCCCCAATGTCACTGACCATTGACCAAACAATAAGATAATTTAAGATTTCTTGGCTTTCTATCATCAGGAAAATATTGCCACATAGCCCCTAAGACTGTCCAGTTATCAAGCCATATAGACACATCCCCTCTGCCAATCTTCCATAGAATATGATGGTCCATAGAGGATTTTAATTTGCACATAGCATTCCAAGATGTGAGTTACCAGAATCTGCAAAATGCACAACCATGTAAGTGGACACAAGCAGCAGAGGGCAACAGCCTTGGAATACGCACCAACCACCCCTAGGAGCATCCGAATAAGAGCTTGGATCCATAGGATCCAATTCATCATCCTCATCATTTGTGCGTTTCCGTTTGTCTTTTTTGTTGCTTTTACTCATTGGTGGTTTGAAACTAGACTTGCAGTCTGAATGATCAGATAATTGACTTTTGAAAATTAAAAATATTATCCTTTCATTTTGCCTCCTTGATCTATATGCATGAACTAGGTTAAACAGAATTCTCAATTAGTTTTATTAGTGCAGTGAACAATTTCCCCTTAGTTAGTCTCAGTGGTAGTTAATTACTAATACTTTTTTTAATTTTTTTCACTCCTCCCTCTGAGCTCCACCTTTTTGCTCCATTGATGACATCATCTATGTTATTGATCATTTACCTTACAAACTGCTTACCCATACTGGTAATTAAACAAGTATGAGAATTCAGCATGATAAACAAGAGCAGCTAGTTTGCAGAAACTTTTTCAAGACAAATTACTTCCACCGTCATCTATATCTACTGTATTTCACCAATATAAGTTCCAAAATAAGTAACTTTAGACCATTTGCTCAGGGCAGTAGTAGTTTTTTTCAGCTTTCTATGAAGCTTCCACATAGGGTTGCCATGGCACTCTTCTACCCATTCCTTCCTAACTACTTCTAGGAATTCTGGGTGTTCTGTCCAAATATTTAGAAACTTGAAGTATTTCTGAAATTCCTCTACTCTATTAGTGAAGTCCACCAATAGAGGAGCATGATCAGAAGAGGCTATAGCCAGGTGATTCACAACCGTCTTGTTAAAGAGATCAAACCATTCAGAGTTGTAGAGCACTCTGTCCAATCTCTTCCAAATAGTGTTAGGGGCATCTCTATTGTTGCACCATGTGTAGTTGTTTCCCATAAAACCTGCATCCTGAATTCCTGCCTCTTCCATGAAGTTCAGAAAGTCAACTTTTTTCCAGTATATATGGCGTGCCTCCAACTTTCTCTTCCACTTCTGCAATTACATTAAAGTCGCCCATTACACTCCACGGGCCTTGGATATTATTTGAGAGGGAGATTAGGTCATTCCATAGATTCTTTCTCAATGTAGTCCTACATTTAGCATACACAAAAGACATATGAAAGTTAGAGTTTGTACAGGAATGAGTAATCTTGCAGGAGATATGTTGTTCAGTATCATGAATAATATTTATATTAAAATCGTGGGTCCAAAATAACCTAATCTTGTTATTGACTTTAGAATAAGAACCCTGCATGTCTAGCATCCTCATATAGTAACCTATTTGGTCAGCATTGACAAAGGGCTCTTGAAGACTAATGAAAGTGATGTTATATTGATTTTTTAAGGTTTTAAGCCTTTCAAATGCATTCAGAGTTCTAACACTCATGATATTCCATGATAGTGTACTTATCATTGTGAATAATTGGAGTTAGAACTTTGCATTTCTGTTTGTTCTAGTTTATGGCATTCCTCCTTAGAAACATTCTTATTATTTAAAGATGTCTCCATAGGATCTAGCTTAGTGGGATTAGTAATCAGAGATTGTTCTTGTATTTTGGACTGTGTATCGACAGTGTTCTTTTCATGTGCATTTCCCAACTCTGTGTTGGCATCTGTGTCTTGGTCAGGATCCCGAACATCATGAAATTGTTCTTAACAAGTTGGATTCATGTAGATGATAAGACATTATACATATATAGGCTTGATTGAAAATGCATTGTGGTTTCTAAATTTTCAGATAGCATAAATGGTCAACCAGTTTTAGACTGGTTGAAATAGTTCCAAATTTTGTTATTTCATAATATTAAAGTTGAAATTGAGTTTCATTAGGCAATTGACCTTATTGATTAACTTGAAAAGCAGTCAACATACTGTTGCAGTGGTATCTGCTGCCCGTGGTTGCACTCCTTTGACACCTACAACCCTAGAGAGTCAGAGAACTTCTAAAATCTGCAAAATGCACAACCATGTAAGTGGACACAAGCAGCAGAGGGCAACAACCTTGGAATACGCACCAACCACCCCTAGGAGCATCCGAATAAGAGCTTGGATCCATAGGATCCAATTCATCATCCTCATCATTTGTGCATTTCCGTTTGTCTTTTTTGTTGCTTTTACTCATTGGTGGTTTGAAACTAGACCTGCAGTCTGAATGATCAGATAATTGATTTTTGAAAATTAAAAATATTATCCTTTCATTTTGCCTCCTTGATCTATATGCGTGAACTTGGTTAAACAGAATTCTCAATTAGTTTCATTAGTGCAGTGAACAGTTTCCCCTTAGCTAGTCTCAGTGGTAGTTAATTACTAATACTTTTTTTAATTTTTTTCACTCCTCCCTCTGAGCTCCACCTTTTTGCTCCATTGGTGACATCATCTATGTTATTCATCATTTACCTTACAAACTGCTTACCCATACTGGTAATAAAACAAGTATGAGAATTCAGCATGATAAACAAGAGCAGCTAGTTTGCAGAAATTTTTTCAAGAAAAATTACTTCCACTGTCATCTATATCTACTGTATTTCACCAATATAAGTTCCAAAATAGTAATAAGGAAGAATGTAGCGATAAAACATTTATTAATTTAAAGTTTAGAAGGATAAAGAATTTAGTTCATTCACCAACTGGCATGATGATGCATCACTACTAAAGTGCAAAACTAACATACATGGATTCCATATGACAAAAATAAAGCATCATTATCATAGTCCATAGATGAAAATGACTAATGCAACATCAAGGACTGAATTCATAGTGGGATGCACACATATCAGGAAGACTATGTCAGAAACTAGTGAGACATCAACTGTGCAGAATCAGGATGTGATGCGTAACTTTAATATCCTTTGGCATGATCCTGTTCATTGCATCTCCATCTAGATCAACATTTTGTGACTTACCGGCTACATCTTCATCAACATTTTCCTCATTATCCCCTCCATTGTACTCATGACCCTGTTCATTAACATCTCCATCTACCGTATTAGTTAAATATGAATTTTGCTGCTCAGTTTTTCCTGTCATTGATAGATATATTTTTATCGTGTGGTATTAACAGTTTCTTTGTTTCCAGTTTGGCAGGTACCACTGCAACTCTGATAAAGATAATACCGATTTGTGTACAAGCGTGGTGCTTCCAAACCTGAAGAATGTCAACATTGACAACCAAGTTCATGGGTGTTTGAATGTGGCGGCGGCTCCCAAGTGGTTCTTAAGAAGCACTCCCGATACAGAACAGGGCTTTAACAAACTCCTTCAACTTCTAAAGCTTCTATTAAAGAATGCATCGACTTTAGAAGAGCTCATCGTACTAACAAAGGAAACACTGTGCAAGAAATGTCGCAAGAACTGTGGGAATGTCTTTTTTAAAAGATTGCATGCGGAGTTGGAGAATACCCCAATATCGTCCTCCGATTCCAAAATCACCCTTCATTAGTGAACAATTCATGACCAAGAGTCTAAGACTACAAACTGATGTGTAGCTAATTCCTTAAACCTGTTCGTATCTTTTGTACATTTCATGACTATGAGTCTAAGACTACAAACTGATGTGTTAGCTAATTCCTTAAACTTGTTCGTATTTTTGTACATTTCATGACTAAGAGTCTAAGACTACAAACTGATGTGTAGCTAATTCCTTAAATCTGTTCGTATCTTTTGTATTGGTATTGGAAATTAAGGCTGCAATAATAATACTTGTGAGTACAAATGGTGGAAAGGCGGCATGGCAGTCTTGCGTAGCCACGATTTACAACGGCCATGTATCAATTAAATCTCTCCACATATCAGTTTGTAGTTGGTTATGTTCTGTTACTTGCTACTTGCACTAAACTTATGTTTAAAAAATTCTCTTTCCTTTTTCTATTTCTATTATATAGATATAGACTAGAGGAGTGTTGCAAACCAAGTAATACTAATACTTTCATTCATTCCTCAAATTGTCGGGACTTGACTTCTAGTTCAAGTCCCTTATCTGTTTGCTATAATAGATGTCTAAAATCACACCGAAACAACATAAAAGCATAGTTATATACCTAAGGAAACAAGCATTTTGTCGTGTTAGAGTTAAAATTTTCATAAACTAAGTAAAGGGCGGAAGGAAAACACTCAAATTTTAGTTCTACCTGATACCCTCCAAACAGATGAAGGACTATGCAAACATTGGCAAAATCAACAAGCCAAAACGGCTCGTAGAAACCTGTCAAGAGGTTCCCTGGTATGTCGTTCCCTAAGGCTGCATATCCGAAAAAATTACAGCATAGGTAAAATAAAGTGGTAATAACTATAGCGCTTATTGACGCCTTCTTCATGGAGGCGATTTTAGTGTATCCTTCACTCCATAAAAAGGAACAGCTTTAACATAAAGAGAAACATCAGCAGTCTTTGTGATACTTTTAGTGTAACTATTCCAACTAAGTGTATTAGTATTATGTCTTGTTTGGTTTCATAAACATTAGCTAATTAGTTGATATTTACGCTCCGATATATTAATCTTGAGCAAGTTTTAGAAAAATTATACAATGACAAATATGCCTCAGTCCCAAACAAGTCGAGCTCTGCTATATAAATCAATATTCAATGATCTAGTATCAGGACAAATTGGATCCATTTATATCTCACTATGATATATTAAGAAATGCCAAAAGTTAAGACTTGCAGAGTTGTAAAATATCATTACATAATACCTGTATCTCGAGGAGAATAATCGAATAAGACATGCAAAAGCAATGTCTCCGAGTGCCTAGAAACTAATCATATCTTCTGAGCAGCAATCCTTGTTGTACTCCCACAATGCTTCCCTTGATACCCCTATTATCTGCTGATCCAACATCAATGGGGAAATATGAGAAGAAAATGCTTTCTCCATGATTGGGACTAAGATCAAAATACACTAGATTAATCTTTGGAACTTGAGATGAAAAACAAGAAACAAAATGAGAAAGAGAACAATCGAGGCTTTACCAATCACATGGCCCAATCCGATGAAAGAGTAACAAAATGAAATTAAGCCAAAAATCAGCATGAAAATATTAGTCTCTGTCTGGCAAACATGCACCTTTTTCTCCTGCTCCCCTGGTGGTAACAATTTCTCTAACAACTTAACAGAATCATATCTCATTCAGCTTGAGATATCTCATAAGTTATCCCGAATTGGCCAATCAAACAACAAGTGAAGTGGCATCATAATTTAATTCCTGGACTATTTGGTGTTATCCTTCACACCAAACGACCCCTTATTGTCTTATTTATAATTTCAAAGATCACAGTTATTGACTTATTTGTTTATCTGAAATTTATTGCCTCCATATATTGTACTACGTTCTTTGTTTAGTAAAGCACCTAATTGAGATCAGCACATGTTTGTGAATAAAATTTATAAAATTAAGTCAATCTTTTTAATAGGCGAAGCGCATTAACTATGTTCGTTCAGAGATATTGAAAAGTGGATTTAGTGTTGCAATTATTTAAGTTTCAATTTGATGTTTATTTTGTGAGTTGCTTATCGTCTTTCATGTATCATGTATCAAGAAGTTCTTTGTCTTCCTGTAGCATTTAAAAGTATGACTTTATAATAAAAACTTTTAGAACGAAAATTTATTATTATTTTTTTGGCAAAGAATTAAGGAATGAACACCGTAGTTTTTAGCTATTATTAGGGACAAGGCTGTGTAAACACTAAACAGTAGTACCTTTTTTAGGGATTACACTATATATGTTATTGTTTTTAATATAAATGCAGAACAAAATGGTTTTTGGTCAATGATAAAGAGAAACAAACCAATAACTTGGCAAGACAATACCTTAGCTAAAACATGAAAAGCAAAAAAAATTGTTAGTATATTTTTTAGAGTTTACCTGTAAGTTGTTAAAGTCGTCTATAATAATCTTCAATGCTTAAACCAAGAGAAATGATCCGGAAAGACGCATGTACCTATGCCCTGTCCTGTCTTCCAAAAAAACAATACAGTGAGATTTTCTTAAGGTGAACGTACGTTATATGTACATCAATTCGTAAGTATCTATTAGCAATTAGAGATGAAAAAACTGTTATGTATATATGATGTACAAAATTATATATACTTATTACATTGTGCGATTATTATTGCTTGACAAGTGAAAGCCAATGAAGGCCGTATAACAATAACAATTGTAATCTACACAATTTTTATTTTTTTTATCAAATGCATACTCACATGAGTCGATACAAAAGTAAGTGTCAGAACAATTGAAACTCCAAGACGGCGAGAAATTACATTATGCAGCAATGAAGGAGAACATGAAGAAAATAGATGACATGGTCCAAGTCAAGATATCAGAAGAGCTGCAAGAAAAATTCAGATGTCCATATTTTGCACAGTGAATTGAAGCAAGTCAAGAAAATGGACAGAAAAATGAGAGTTTGAGGTTCGGATCTGATTTCCAGGAAAAAGACTTATCAAAGAATGAATTAGCTTCGGTAGCTTTCAGTTCATGGCTTCAATGGACGTTGTGAGGAATGAGCTCAAATGCATATCTGAGAAATCGGTTCAATTAAAGAAAAAGGGAAACAAGGCTTGCAGACTCAACAGGAAGCTTCTGAGGGTAAAAACCAAACTGGAAGCAATGAAGTAAAAGCAACCTCTATTGCTTCCAAGTTTATTGCTCAGTCTTGAACAGCTGACAAATGAAGCTGAGAAACTGTCATTGAGGAAGCTGCAAAAATCAAGGAATAAATTAAATTTAGAAAACACAATATGAAACAGTAGTCTTGGCCGGGAAAGATGGGAGCTTGAAAACATCAAATTATCAGAAGTTGCTGTCCTAAAAGGACTTGTTGATGTTACTATGAAAAGCAGAACGAGCATCCACAATAATTTTTTCAAAATATGAGTATGAGTACTTAACGGGACTTGCAGCACAGGCAGTTGAAATTGATGATAACAAAGTTAAAGCAGCTCAGAATTTTGGGTAAAAGCTTTGCAAGCAAGTGAAAAGGAGATCTCAATGAAAACAGAGATTGTCAGAAAGGAAATCCAAGAGCAAAAAGGATTGAAAATGGAGCATTCACCTTCTGTATGCTAAGGATGGTGGTCGATATGCAGTTGCAGAAATGGAACAATCTCAGAATGGTTTATGTACATAATAAGTGGAAATATGACACTATCAAGAAGAGCTAATTAGTTCAGAAAGTCAGCATCTTCTGCACCTAGAGCGGCTTAGGAGGAGAAGAAAGGTAATGCCAAACATAGATGAGTTATTTAATAGCAAGAGCAACGATGAGAATCTGTAAACTATAATATTATTGCAGATGCAAATACTTGCCAAAGTTTTCTAATGTAAGAGATACAAATTTCATCCTGAATCGATATAGTTAGAGCAATAACAACAAAGATGCCCTCGAGAAGATTGCACACAAGAAACCAACTGTTCACAGACTTCACATCATTCAATTTTACTTGTCCCCACCAGTTGGAAAGGCACACCATATAACTATAAGGGACTTGTTGATTCTGAATTAGTCGAGATTCAAAGAATTTTCATTAGGCAACCTCATGAACTTTTTGAGGACTTGAATATGTTTTGGATCAACTACAGTTTTCGGTTGTAGATCTCAATGTTATAGAAGTTGAAGATCGACGTCATAAGAAGATTGCTGATGAAATCAGGGAAGCACCTGGGAAATAGGATTTTTCCAAATGATAAATCTTTAAGTTTTGGTAGGAATGATCCATGAGCCCTCCAACTACCCTCTCTCTTATCTTCCTAACCATGTCGTCATGCAGTTATTGCTGCTCCACTAATTCTTATCCATCATAATTATATTAGCCATTTACTTGATCTTCATTTTTTCTGTGATAGCTTATTAAAAATTTAACATAAATAGTTTGATTTGATAATTGTACTTGTGCATTGTGTGAATATTTTAAAATGTTATAATTTATAAATTTCAATATTCACTTGTTAATTTATGGATTTTTTTTTTACTTATACTTTAATTATTAGAATTAATAAAATGAAGAGCAAGCAAATCGAGTGTCTAGAGCGTCATCATCAATTTATTGTCCTTTCAAATTACACCTACAAAAGAGTGAGAAGAAAATTTCTTTTAAAAATGAATAACTTTTTTTTTCAAAATACACGATAAGAAAAGAAGTAATACGAAATCAATTTTTACAAAATACATGATGTCACTCTGTGAAGTATGTGCTGCCTTATATTTCTAAAATTTGCTTCCCATTCTTCCGAGAACAAAATTCTATCAAGTCTGGCTGTTGTTGTATGCCTGTCTCCTTTCTTTCAGGTGTATTTTCCGCTAGATTATTCAGGATCAACTAACTCCATGTCTTCTATGAAATCTGAGAAATCTGTCATTCCTTTGTTGATTCTATTGCAAATTTTCTTCTCCGATGGGTACCTCACAGTGTTGAAATCCCCACATAGGACCCAAGGTCCTGCAATCAACCCCTTGGCAGCACCAATTTCCCACCAAGTTTCTTCCCTTTCTACTCTATCATTTGGAGCATAGACACATGTGAGGTGCCAGCTGAAATCTTGACATATCCCTGTGAAGCTACAGGTGACAGAGTATATCCCTACACTGCTAATTTCTCCTTCCCACTCCCTTTTGTCCCACATAATAACAGTGCCTCCCCTAGTTCCACTGACTTCTAACTGTGCATAATTCACCCATTTATTCCCCCATACTTCCTTCACAATATTTTCAATTTCTCCTTCCACCTTTGTTTCTTGGAAACAGACTACATCTGCCTTCCAACTTTTCATAATATTTTTTATCACTTCCCACTTTCTAGCACAGTTCATCCCCCTTATATTCCATGACACTATGTTTAGCTTCATTATTGTTCTATTGCCAGGTATCTCCCTCTACTACTAGTGCCAAAGCTCATGAACTTTGTATCCAGTTCCAGGCTTTTCAATTTGTTTGCTCCTTTCTTTTTGTTTGTTGTGACTTCTCCCTTGCCCCCCTTGTTCCCTTGCTTATTATTATCAATTTTCATAAAGATCTCCTCTGTTTTTTCCTCACATCCTCTAAAATCTACCCCAAATTCAGTGCTTAATTTGAGTATGTGTTGTTTAATCCAAAGTGGATGACTTTTTGAATTAAATTTGTCTTCTAATGGCAGCTGAATCATCAGCGGTACAACATCATCTGTGATCTCCGTATTGCTATCATTCTTCCCATTCAGTTGTGATACATCCATTATTTGTTTTCCCATGTTTGTAGCTTTCGCTACGGTGACTGCGTTCTCCCCCTCCTCCTGTATTGTCTCCTTTTGTTTGCGAGGCATGAAATTTCTCTTATCCACCTCGAGGTTGTCCAGATTTTTGAGTCTATTATGCATCTTTGTTTGAGAAAGATTTGCCATTATTTCAACACTTACTAAGTCTAGTCTTTGGGCTTCTTGACTGCTTTCTTTTTGTTTAAACCTTGTTGGGCCTAAAGCTTTTTTTGGGCCCTGATTTTTTCTCTCGCTTATTTGGTCTGCTACTGCATGAAGTTGCCATTTCCCTTTCCAGTTGCGATCACGTGCCTGGTCATGTGACTCCCAATTCAAAATTTCTCCAGCTGTCGATGTGCCCACGTGCTGTGGTGTATAAACTGTTGGTTTCTCCATTGTACTAGATATTGAAACTTCTTTACCCAGCGGTTCTCTGTCTTCATTCTCTCTCCTCGTCTTCACTTTACTGACGGTCACTGATGCCTCGCACCAGATCGAAACTTTATAGGCATAGCCGTCGCTGAAAATCTTCAACTTCCTCGAAATATTTTCCCCGTCACCCTTCACTTTTATACGAGCCCAGTGAAGGTGATTTTTGAGATTTGTTTTTTCCTCTGTTTCGATAAATCCGCCGCATTGATCACCGATTTATTTGAAGATACTCGATGACATAAGCTCAAAAGTAATCGCATGACTCTTATCCAAACACAATCTCTTTATGCTTTATCTGGCCAGCATCCAGTGGTTGGCTTCCACCAGTACAAGTTTAGGTTCATCTTCTTCCATACCCATACCCCCGACATGACATGTTCTGCTGCTACTCTTGATGGGAGTTCAAATAGAAATTGGTCGTCATTCATGGCAAAAACATTGACTCCTATGGCTGACTTCCAAGTGTTGCAGGCCCATCTTTTTACGTCATTTAAAGTTGGGGTCTCCTGTAGTGTGTCCTGGAATCTTCCAACGATGCATCTATTGAGAAAATCTGTTTCTGCCAGCGTTGCTCCGCATGTGACTTCTATGTGAGCCTCATTCACATGTAACTTTACTCTCTTCAGGGAGTCCGTCATCCACCTGCTGCTTTGGACTGCCTCCCTATAAGATGTGTTCGATTGTTTGCCCATGTTAACTTGGGGTTTTGGTTGCAAGTTGGGTTTATAGATGAACTTGGCTATTTTGTGGACGATATTACTCCATCCCATGTATGAAGCTTCCGGTGAAATAATGATAGACTTGTTCTGACCTTGGATAGCAATAAAACTGGCAAATCTGCCATTCTCGTTGTATTTAAGAGAGTAGTAAAATTCTACAAAGTGTTCCTTGAGCTTCCATCTCCTAATAACTTTCCATTGTACCTTGGATGCCTTAATAAATATTGATACCAACCACCCAAAACTTTAATGCTAATCTTCACTCTTCTCACTAAGCTTCTGCTACTCTCAGTCCATTAGTATCAGGAATCTGTACCACCTTTACGTCTAGTGATTTCGTATGATTTATACCCTGCATTGTAGTAAATGTTGTAGCCCCTGATGATGTGATTCCGACCATATATGTCGGAGATTAAGTCCCCAGATCGATTTTAGTTCAGACTAGTGTCACGTCCCGTTACATCACAGTGAAATTTTGCGTCCGAATAGGGGCGGAAGGGTCTAGAGTTGTGGAGAGGTTTCCGAAAAACTCTAGAACCCTTTAGACCATCCAAGAAAGCAATCAAGCAACTTGTAAAGCATTCTCCAAGCAATATAAGCC
This sequence comes from Solanum stenotomum, assembly GCF_019186545.1. Taxonomy (NCBI): domain Eukaryota; kingdom Viridiplantae; phylum Streptophyta; class Magnoliopsida; order Solanales; family Solanaceae; genus Solanum; species Solanum stenotomum. Next base: position 23,882 of record NW_026031492.1, read on the forward strand.
TTCTTCCAAAATTCTCTAAGTCTTTTCTTTTCATTCTCTTAGCGATTTTAGTCGTAAAGGCTTACTTGAGCTTACAAGATCGTGAAATATTCGTGAGTAAGTTGTCAAGTGCTGCACAGAGCCTTAGGAAGACTCTAAGACCGTGACAAAGTGGTATCAAAGCAAAGGTTTGCACTAAGGGAATGGCTAACGAAGGAGACGTGAATGCCGCTAGCACCACCAACGTCCGTCCGGATGGAGGAAAGAAAAATCGCAAGGGAAAGAAGCACCAAAAGTGTAGTGAGGAAATGCTGCTCGACCCACACCAAACGAGGCGCTAACATCTCACCCACCGAAGCAAGTGACGATGACTGTGGCGAGGAGCCCATTGACGTCACACCTAGAGAGGAGTGGATCACAAGGGTTGAAACGGTGAGGCAAGCCGTGGAGATATTAGACCGGCGTTTGAATGTGGCCGATGGCAAGTTCAAAACCCTCGAAGACTTCACCCTTGAGGAGACTGAAAACCTTCACAAGGAGTTGGAGGGACGTCAGTGGGCCGAGTTCGAGATGAATGAGGCTATCACTTCCTTGAAGTGTCGGCTCATGGAGGCGTTGAGCACGATTGAGACTATGAAGGCCGAGATGAAAGCACTCAAGAAAGGTGTGGCAGCTGGAGGATCATCGTCGCTTAACCGAGACAGGGAGGCCAGGGTCGAGGCTCCCAAGCCAACTATGTTCAAAGGCGTCTGTGACGCGTAAGAGGTGGAGAATTTCCTTTGGCATTTGGAGAATTACTTCAAGTGCAACGGGCTGAAGAGCGATGAGAGTAAGATCAACACTGCTGTGTTGTATTTTTCGGAGATGACCATGATATGGTGGAGGCGCAATGAGGCCGAGATAAGGAAGAGAACATGCACCATCAACACCTGGGATAAATTTCGGGAAGAGTTTAAGAAAGCCTTTTTCCCTAACAACGTCATTTATGAGGCGAAGCGCAAGTTTAGGGAGCTGAAGCAAACATGCAGCATCCGCGCATATGTGCAGGAGTTCACTACCCTCACGCTTCAAATTCCTAACCTCACGAATGATGATATGTTGTTCCACTTCATGGATGGGCTGCAAAATTAGGCCAGGATGGAGTTGGAACGTCGGCAAGTCAGGACCATAGACGAAGCTATCACGCAGGCCGAAGCTTTGACAGACTTCAGGCATGAGAAGCCCGATAGAGCCAGAGGAGAAGATATGAGAGGTAGTCATGACCATGGTGGGGGAGATCGTGGCAAAAGCGAGGAGCAACAGCCACATCCTAAGAATCATGATACCTATAAGTCCGATGGCAAAAAGTTTGGAGGTCATGGCAACACGGAGAGGAAGATAGAGGTTGCCAACAAAGGTGGTTGCTACATATGCGGTGGGCCGCATGGTTATGCAAGGTGCCCTGAACTGAAGAGCCTTGGTGCCATCCTGCCAGAGCGGAAGGAGAAAGACGTCCAGGAGCAAGGACAAGGTGAAGAGACGACACAGTTGGGCTTGATAGGACTATGCGGAGCCATCACGAAGCAGCCAGAGAAGCAAAGAGGATGCGGCGCACAGTACGTCAACATTACGATAAATGGAAGACCCGCGCGTGCTATGGTCGACACGGGTGCAGAGGCCAATATCATGACCAAGATGGCAGCGACAAGGTTGGGCCTAAGTTACAGTCCAAGTAAAGCCCAACTCAGGACGGACAATGCACCCCCGACTCCTGTGAGCGGAGTCGCGCATGGAGAGAGCATCAGTACCACGCAGTGATCGACCTTTACCTCTAACAACTTCTAGTCATGAAGCAAGGAAGATCATGTATGGTGCCCATGGTCAAGGTACCGAAGACGGAAGGAGAAGTACGTTTAACGGCCATGCAACTCGAGAAAAACCCTAAGAAGAAGGAGTCGACGTTTAGAGCCACCATTGTAAGTTCGAAGAAAGACAATGGTGCAAAAAGGTCCCTGCCGCCACGCTCGAAGAAGGTTCCAAAAGGGAACGATGTCGTGATGCCAAAGAAGCTGTCGAGGCGCTTGCCTCCTAGGAAGGAGGTAGGTCATAAGTCCGAGCTAGAAGCGATATGGAAGGTGTTGCGCAAAGGACTTAATCGAGTCAATGGACTATTGGTCGCGCACGCACAAGACTCGAATGACGATGTAGCGGTAATGCGACGAGGTCGTCGCATCAATAGGTGGGGGAGAGTGTCATGTCCCGCCACATCACAGTGAAATTTTGCGTCCGAATAGGGGCGGAAGGGTCTAGAGTTGTGGAGAGGTTTCCGAAAGACTCTAGAACCCTTTAGACCATCCAAGAAAGCAATCAAGCAACTTGTAAAGCATTCTCCAAGCAATATAAGCCTTCTTCCAAAATTCTCTAAGTCTTTCCTTTTCATTCTCTTAGCGATCTTAGTCGTAAAGGCTTACTTGAGCTTACAAGATCGTGAAATATTCGTGAGTAAGTTGTCAAGTGCCGCACGGAGCTTTAGTAAGACTCTAAGTCCGTGACACTAGGCTATCTTCGAAAAATGTGCCTGGGAGCATTTTCTCTCTCCTTCTATGCCTAATAATTTTCTTAAATATGAGCAATCTATATTGACGCTAGTTTTCTGTAGTGTTAAAATTCAAAAGGTTGGTGTGATGACAATTTTACTTTTGGATATTTTGGTTGTAATATTATAAGAATGAAGTAATTAAGCTTCATTTGTTTTAAATTTTACTAATATAAATCAGTAAAGATTATTCAATATTCTACTTGAAGGAAACACTTACACATGTATGTTGTACTAATATTAATGTCACTTTAGAAAGTTTGAAATACTTGATATGAATACACGTGCATCCATAACTAGTTAGAAATATACATGTAACTGCTCCAACAACGAAAATGTCATTGGTATTAACCATCTACAATGTGTCTAGATTCCTTTCAGAAGAATTCAAATATGCTATTTTATTTGTCCTCTTATCATTGTATCAATTTTTTTTATTGAATTATAATAGTATATGTATAGCCAGGAGACCAAAAGAAGGCATTCTTAATTAGATTAAGTAGCTCATGCCATATACAAATATGTTCAGAACTGCATCAAGTTCTTTCAGTGCTTGATCTTTTTGGCTCTTTTTGCTTCAGTTTCTCCACTTCCAAGAGCTTCTACTAATTTGTATGTTTCTCTTAGTTCCATATTTGAGAAACACCCACGATACTTCTTTACACTCTTAAACATAAAAAAAGTATTGAACTCCTGTTCTCCATTATAAACCTTTAAAATTTACTCTTTTTTTGACAAGGTTAACAATTACGTGTTTTAATCTTCAACACTAAAGGATGGGATCCAAAATTTATATCATGGAGCTACATACAGTTGAGTATACTTAAAACAAAACTAAAACTAGATCCTAGTTTATCTTACAAAGAACATAGCATATTTATAATAGCTATAGGAGCATCTACATACTCGGAACTGCACCAATAGCAAAAAGTGATAATGCAGTTCATTTTAATCCTACTAATGCTCTCATAGCATCTCATATTTCTCTCATTTCATATGGTCCACCAAATCACTACGGGGACAATTCTCCATATGCTTTGGTTTGTACTACCACTACCTTCATTGTTCCAACTTTCTATAGCCTGACTTGCCCTTAGTGGCATGGTCCACTTGTGCCCCTGAAGTTGGTAAATAAGTGCCAAAGTTGTCTAACCACCTTGCAGTGAAGAAATAGATGGTTGATTGTCTCTGCCTGTTGCTCACAAAAAAAAACATCTATGGCACATGTATTCCCCTCTTCATTAGATTCTCATGTGTTAGTGCTGCCTCTTTTACTACTAACCAAGTAAAGACAACCACCTTATATGGAATTTTGACTTTCCAGATAAGCTTCCAAGACAAAAATCTGAGTTAAGTCCCCATTTGATTCAGGTTCTTGTAGGCAGAGCTAACTGTGAAGATACTTTTACTGTGATGAATCCACCTGAGAGTGTCTTCTCCCTTTTTCAATCCTCCAAAATGGTCCAGGTGCTATAAAATTCAGCTAGTTTATCCACCTCTCTATCTTGTATCAACCTTATGTATGTTAAGTTCTATCCATGGATGGACCAAACTTCTTGCACAGTGGCCTGTTGTTGCTAATTCAATCGATAGATGTCTGAAAGAAACAATGCCACAATTTTTGATTGATCTACATAGGCTAATACCATAGGCAGAAGTCACTTCCTTAGTTTTCCAGTGATCTATCTTCTCATACTTGGCCTGAATCAATTTGGCCCAAAGGGCTTTCTTTTTTATGAAATCTCCACAACCACTTCATAATAAGACTTTTGTTCTATTTCTTCAAGTTTTTAATGCCTAACCCACCTTGTTTCTTTGAAAGAATCACAGTCTTCCATTTGACCAAATGAAATCCTTTGTATTCTTTCTCTCAATTCCACAAAAAATTCCTCATTAATGCATCAATTCTTTCCTCCACCTTGTGAGGGGGATGTGAGGAAAAATTGACATAAAATATGTTGACAAAGCATCTAAACTGAGTTAATCAGGGTCAATCTTCCACCTCTAGACAAATATTGTGCTTTCCATCTAGATAGTCTTCTTTCACATCTCTTCATCACCCCATTCCAAATTTCATTGGAATTGTTTTTGGCTCCCAAAGGCATCCCCAAATATACTGTTGGCAGTTGACCTATTTCTCCTCCCAAGATCTCTGTCAGATGTTGCATTTTGTTCACCTCATTAATTAGAAAAATAAGACTTTTTCTCCAGTTGATGTGGAGACCTGAAATTGCTTAAAAGAGAATATCACTCTCAGGATCTTAAGTTGGCTTTCTTCTGCATCACTGAATATGAAAGTGTCATATGCATATTGGAGATGTGTGACTTCCAATCTTTGGTTCCCCTCATTTGCTACATTGAAACCCTTTATCCACCATTTAGTGTGAGCAGTTTTTAGCATATTATTTAGGCCTTCCATCACTAGGATGAATAAAAAAGGTAAGAGAGGATCACATTGTCTTAGTCTTTTGTCTGATGGAAAGAAACCTTCAGAAGTATTGAGAATTTAACAGTGCTTATACAAAACTTTATCCATCTGATTCATTTCAATCCAAAGCCCATTCTCTGCATGGTTTCCAGTGAGAAGCTCCAACTAACATGATCATATGCTTTCTCTATGTCCGATTTGCACATGACTCCTGAGGACTTTTCCTTCACTCTCGAGTCTAGACACCCATTGGTAATTAAGACTGCATTAGTTATTTGTCTTCCTTTCAGGAAGGCCATTTGTTGAGTATCTACTAGCTTGTCACTTGTGCATCACTTTCTTCAATCTTTCTGTGAGAATCTTGGCAATCAACTTGTAGACACTTCCAATTAAACTGATTGGTCTAAAGTCTCTCAATTGCTTTGCACCACTCTTTTTTGGGATGAGAGCTATATATGTTGTATTAAAGCTCTTTTCAAAAAACTCATGGGAGCGAAAGTTCTGCATAGTTGACATCAAATCCCCCTTCACTATCTCCCAACAATTAACAAAAAAAACCTATAATGTTGTCTACAACACAAACTTTAAGCCCAAGGAGGACCTCTTCTTCTTCAAAAGGCTTATGTAGTTCCTGTTGCTCCTCAAAGTTGATAGAAGGACACTGGTTCATGTTAAAAAATGGTCTCCAGTTTTCACTTTCCTTGTACAACTTCCTATAAAAAGAAATAATTTCCCTTTTAATAGCTATAAAATCTACCAGTTTTTTGGTCTTCTACTACCAGTTTATCAATATGATTGAACCTCTTGCGAGCATTTTCCATTCTCTAAAAGAACTTTGTATTTTTGTCCCCTCGTTTTATCCACAGAGTTCTAGATCTTTGTCTCTAAGCTATCTCTTCCTTCTTTGCATAATCTTCAAACTTCTTTACCACACTTGCTTTTTGAAGAGTCTCCCATTCAGTTAAAGGTCTGAACTGTTGAATGTTGTCAAACTCATGAACTTTGTTGAACATTTCCTTCTTTTGTTTTTCCAGGTTCCATAAGTACTTACACTCTGATTTTTCAGTTTAGTCTTCATGACTTTCAGCTTGGAAGCTAGGATGAAATCAGGCCTCCCCTTCGAATTCAAAGATATCCACCAAGCTTTAATTCTTTCATTAAAACCCTCAGTCTCCAACCACCATCCTTCAAATTTGAAATATGATTTTGTGGGACTCTAATTGCCACTTTTAAGTGCAATTAGTGCATGGTCAGAACAGACTCTAGGTTGTAGTTCTTGTTTCACATTGCAGAAATTCTCCTCCCATTCAGAGGAGTACATAATTATGTCTATCCTCGACACAACTTCCAGGTTGGATTCCTTGGCCCAAGTGTAGATCCCCCCATCTAGTGGTGGATCAATTAACTCCATGTTCTCGATAACATCAGAAAAATCATTCATGTACATAGAGGTTCTGGAGCAGTTCCTCTCTTCTGAAGCATATCTGATAATATTGAAATCACCATCAAGAACCCAAGGCCCTGTAAATAAACTCCTGACAGCCCCTATCTCCCACCACACCTCTTGTCTTTCTAAGTTGTAAGTTAGTGCATATACCCCTGTCACGTGCCAAGTGAAATCATTTACCCTTGATTTAAAATTGCAAGTCAAGGTGTATGAACCTATCTCCACTACTTCCCCTTCCCAAATGTTGTTGTCCCATATCATCAATATACCTCCCTTAGTGCTACTAGCCTGCAGTTCCCCGTATTTGACCCTTCTTTTTCCCCACACTTGTTTAATTTCCTCCCTACTGTTTCCTTCAAGCTTTGTCTCCTGTAAGCAAATATCACATCTCCTGGATCATACTATTTATCATCCTCCTTTTATCCTTACAATTTAACTCCCTTACATTTCATGAAATTATGGAGACATTCATTATATATCTAAAGTCTTTCCTCTCCCCCTATTTCTTGTGCCTTTGCTTTGGAATTTCATATCCATTATTAAACCTTTAAGTTCCTGTATGCATTTGACTTTGGTGCTTTCCCTTTTTTTTCGCTCTGCTTCTATAGTCCTTGAGTGTCTTTAACTGTCTATCTTCTTAAAGAGTGCTAGGGCTTCCTTTCTGCACCCCTCAAACTCAACCCTGAACTCTTTGCTTATCTTGATTATGTTTTGATGAACCCATAATGATACATCCATCTCTCCGTCACTTTCTTCATCAATAGATTGATAGTTAAGCAACTCCGCTTCTTCACAGTTACAGTACTCTTCCTCATTGCAATTCACCAGTTGCATATTAGAGCATAAAATATCAGACTCAAAATCTTTTTCTTCTTCAATAATTGTTATTGCGCTAACATAATCCTTCCCTACTCTTGTGAATTCCGCTATATATTTTTGTTGAAATTCTGTGGATGAATTTGCATTCGGATCGCCATTCTTGTTGTTGAAGAAGGTTGTGTCTGTGGAGTCTGCTTCAATCTTGACTAGCATGGGTCTGCCTTGGTTTTATCCGCGTCTTCTCATTTTTTTTAACTTCAGGAATTGGGCCTCATTATAGTCTGGGTCTGTAGGAGAAGTCCAAACCCTTTTATCTGTGGGAAAATTGTATGAAATAGCAATCTATTAATTCAAATTAAATGTTATAGTCATAGATTATTTTAATTGTAATTCGCAGCAACATCCCTTTTTTTTGCCATCTGATTCGGTATACAATTAGCCATTTTCGGTATATAATTAGCCATTTTATATATTTCGGTATAAAATGTATAAAATGTGTTTGTGTTTGTATAAAGCGAGAGAAGAGTGTATATATAAATACAAATACATATATTTTCGTCCTATACACTTATAATTATACAAATACATATCTTATTAAATAAATTACAATGTATAAATGAATTTATACAAAACTGAACAATTTGTATAAAATTGGATGTTTGTAGCGAATTATACAAATTAAAAGTTCCATATCAAGCATAAAATTTGTTATGGAGCGCAATTATATAAACTATAGCTATAACATACGAATGGTCTGGTGAACCCTTATACTTGTATCAGTTTGTATTTTGAATTCTTCTACTTACACCTTTGTCATCTGGACCCTTAAACTCAATTAAAATGAGACTTTTAAGCCCCTCCAACCATGTGTGTAGCTCACTCTCCTTTATATAATTGACATGTCATATCCACATCAGATATATTAATGCCACATCATAATTATTTCATAACTATTTTTTAAAATTATTAACCAAAATTATTTAATAAAATGTAAAATAATAACATTTTAATTTATTATTGGCATTTCTAATTCTCCCTATTTCACGACCAAAAGAAAGCCATCGCCGGCGGCGTTGCCATTTTTGCCGGCGAAATCACATATACATTCTCCCTCACCCATCTTCATCTCCGCCGCACACCATCACTATTTTTCTTTCCTCCTCCAACCTCCACAGTAACAACAACCTAAACCACCGCAAAACCAAATCTGGCCACCGCACAACCAGATCTGGCCAAACTTTTCGTAATCCTCACACCCCAAATTGGTTACAAATACAATTTCACACCAACCTATGCCGTGAAACTCATCGAAATCTACCCATTATAGTTTCTCCCCTTCCCATTGTTTCATGGCCCAAACCATCGCCGCCGTCGCCATTGTTGCCGGCGAAACCACTCATATTCCTTCCTTTACCTGCCTTCATTTCCGCCACACGTCACGACCATTTTCCTTTCCTTCTCCAACCTCACAAAACCAACAGCCAACACACTAGATCTAGCCGAAAAATAGATTGTGGAAAAAAAGAAAAAAAGGTTTGGGCAAGGGATGAATATGGCTGAAAATGAGGTGTAATGGGTGAAGAAGAAGGAGTTTTTTAATTAATGGTTTAAAATATATATATTTTTATAATTTTAAATATTTTTTAAGTAAAAATGCTCCTCACTCGCCTTAATAGGCGTGTAGTTACACATTTTTGCCAACTCATACATCTTACTGCCACATAAGCCTGGTCAATGGTCATAGGGGTTTGTTAAATTGTATTTTATTGAGTTTAAGGGTCCAGATGACAAAAGTGTAAGTAGAAGGGTTCAAAATACAAACTGATTCAAGTATAAGGGTCCACCAGACCATTCCGCCTATAATTTTTATGTTTGTTGTTTTTTATCTGTTGCATCAGTTTTCAGTTCATTCCACTTAACAGAAGATTTCTTTTTTGTGTAACGAGGCCCATGGCCCATGCCAGCTGTTAATTTTGAATTAAAATTCCACGTGTTCAGCCTGCTCCCTATCAGCGATAAAATCACCAATTTTTTACCCTTCCCCATCTATTATCCAATGGTTTTTGTCCGTCGTCTTCTTCGTCTTATGCAAGACCACTCTCGGCTCGACTTCCGGTCAGATCGGAATAAGGTAAGCTAGATCATTATCCACAATCTTTACTTCTTTTGGAACGGTTCCCATCTCCCTTAATCTTCAATCTTGCCCATTTTAGGTGATTCTTAAGAGAAGTCTCTTCCTCTGTTTCCAGCTAACCTCCACACTAATCTCCAATGGCCTTGAATATATTTTCCGTCAATAAGTGAAGCGGAAGCCCCACAGCCCTTATCCATGTCTAAGTTCCGCGATTCGGAGTAAAGATCTTCGCGAGACAGACCCGTGACTTGTGATAAGAAAGAACAAATGCTTTCCTAAGAATTATGTATCTTTTTTATTTCTGACGTGATAACATATGTCTGATTCTGAGGAATATATAGTGTTGTTGCATTACACGTCATTTTATTTCTTCCCAGCGTTTAACTTATTAGAAGTTAATCCAATTTGGTGATTTAGAGTTGTAATAATCATGTGTTATTCTGGTTTTGGATTACCTCCTAATAATTACACCTTCTAGGACGGATTTACAAAAAAAAAATTCCTTTTCTGTTTTCCTACGAATACTTCTAAGAATAAATAAAAATATTATACTTCAAAACAATTAATTATTAATAATAGTGTCTAAGGTAGACGGTTTTGGAAGTATGTCATGTATAGCCCGAGAATTGAAAAGAATTTCAGGAGATGTCTGCATTTGAAGGAATCTTATTAGCAGGTTGTAGATTTTATACGTCTCTCAACATGTTTTGGTAGTCTTTTCGCCACAAAATGGTATTGACTTCGAAGGGCTAAACTTTCTCATCTTTTAGGTCCTCTCTTCATCGTTATATTTTGTACTTAAATTTACTTTTTTTTCCCTGTGGTTATAGCTAGCTGCAAAAATTCCTTTAGTCATTGTTGTATCATGTTATCACCACAATACTAAGAGATCCTTCTTCATTTGTATACTATCTCCTGACCAAAAATGATGTATCGTAGGCTTAAACTACTAACTTAGAAGTCTAATGAACCAAAATTGGCTGATCTGAGAAACTCAAATCATGCATTATTGCCATTAAAAAAATGCTTTCCCTTGATATTGTTTACTTGGGGGAGATTTTCTTCCAAGTTTTACTATACAAACAACATTGTTGCAAGTTTTACCACAACTTGTTTATAATTATATTTTGATTGTCTTGTTATACGAGAAGTACAGAGAGCTTGAGAAATAGCGCATTTCGGGAAACATGGTGGTTTGAGAATGTTGCTTGTTTTGAGCCCTTTTTGATCGAAACTTTGGTAAAGCAAATAGTATCCAAAAATTTTGACCATGGGATTCTTAGTAAGATCTTGTTCTTTTACCAAAAATCAAGATTTTCGGTGGCCAAAACGATGGACAAAAAACGCAAGACCAAGGAGACAGTTATTGAGATGCTTTATTTGCTAGATTTATGCTGCATTTCCTTCAAAACCTTATCTGGAATGCTTCAAATACTCTAAATTTAAAAATGAGCAAGTGCTCCAGGAACAAGTTAGAGAGCATGATTGGCTCCCAATTGGATCAAGCGACTTTGGATAACCTCCTCCTCCCGTCACCTGTTGGATCAAGCTATTTATATGATATGACTTTAGGTTATTGAAATCATTCATCAGCAAAGTAGCATGTTGTGTTCTCTTAACTCGATTGAGGAAAATTGCAAGCTTGATGGATTTGTACATAACAGAAGTAGCTACTCATCCATGTCTAAAACCTTCAGATTGCTCCCAGAGTCTGCTAGGGACTCGTATGATGCAATATACCATGCCACGGTTATGCCTTTTCGATTCTCCTTAAGAGGCCTTCAATGTATTACTTGTTTCTTTACATTTTGATGCTTAATATATGAACACACAAATTCACTACAGGTTCATGTTCAAGAATATGGTAAATTATTTAGGCATTGTTTCAAAATTTAGCTGGTTGGTTAAATGTTGATCATTGATGACAATTTTTTATTATTTTTATATTCTAATATAATGTATAGATATAGTAAACTTTAAGCCGCTATTATGTGGTTCGACTTGTCTGCTTAACATGCCCTTTGCAAATAATTTGGTATTTTTCAAATTGATTCAGGACTTCATATGTTTTAGGAGTACAAAGACTTGTCAAGTGTCTGGGACTTGTTTGTCAATACTTCTTCTCAGTTGTCATAGAAGCTTTGGCATTGTAGATGAGGTTCCATTAGAAGACTGATGTAGTGAATGTTTTTGTTTATCACAGATGCAGGGAATCTATAGGGCATCAGGTTACTTTGCAGAGGCTTATCGAGAGTACGAGCAAGAACAAACTAAAGTAAGTTTGACTTCCTGTATAAATTCAGNAAGAGGAAAAGATGAAAGTATGTAGTAAGCTGAGCTACGAGAAACTGTCATCCAGGCTTGTAGCCACCTTGCTCATAATAAAAATTACCCTTCGGAAGCTGCTGGACAGGCTCTCATCACTCAGCAAGTGAAGCTCAAAAGCTTGCTTCAAGAAACCAATCAAGCCAATCCTTACCTCGATTCTCCTTGTAGTTTCGTGGAAACAGAAAATTCAGGAAACACAGATCAATAGACCGTGTTATACGCATGAAAGCAGAATCTTTCAATTGAGAATGAGAAGCTCAGAGAACATTTACAAAGTATGCAATGTAAGAGTATCAAGCCATAACAATGCCAGATCAGTACCTAGACTATGTTCTTGACTCAAAGATGAGGCACTGGGAATGACCCAGAATCTCATTTAAGAAAAAAGAAAGGTCATGGGTTCAGCTATTTGAACCTCTAAATTTTCTTAAATGATGACGCTCTTTTTCCGATGCATTCGGTTTCGCTCAGCGAATCCTGTTAGTTTCTTATTTTTATTATTCTTTTATATTCTAATATAATGTATAGATATAGTAAACTTTAAGCCGCTATTATGTGGTTCGACTTGTCTACTTAACATGCCCTTTGCAAATAAATTGGGATTTTTCAAATTGATTCAGGACGTCATACCTAGTATAAAGACTTGTCAAGTGTCTGGGACTTGTTTGTCAATACTTCTTCTCAGTTGTCATAGAAGCTTTGGCATTGTAGATGAGGTTCCATTAGAAGACTGATGTAGTGAATGTTTTTGTTTATCACAGATGCAGGGAATCTATAGGGCATCAGGTTACTTTGCAGAGGCTTATCGAGAGTACGAGCAAGAACAAACTAAAGTAAGTTTGACTTCCTGTATAAATTCAGGTTTGAATTGATTTTATTATAGTTGGCGTAGTAGTGCTTACTGACCTAGATGTTCCATTAATTGATTTTGAGTTTAGTTTCTATAGGAAATTAAGCCTCCTTTCATTTGTGATTTTTAACTTAGTTAACTAAGAAATATTCTGGTCGAAGTGGCTTCTCGTGGCACTTCTATAGATGATAATTTGGAGACAAGGCATTTCTGTTGGGAAAGGCAAGCACAAAATAAATGTGCACGACAGGGCTATAACAGAAGAAAACCAAAGTCAAAATTTTCCGTTCTATTTGAACCAAGATAAGACAAAATAATGCAAGAACAAACTGTTTGGGGCAGCAAACAAATCAGCCAAGCAATGAAAAATAAATCAACACAAGAGACACCAAAGTTTAACGTGGAAAACCTCTTCGGTGTGAAGGGTAAAAACCACAAGGCCAAAGCTCCACTATAATCAACAAGAGTTAGAAAAGTGTTCTCCAAAATGGCCACCAACAAAGTGCCAAACAATGAGCAACACAACTACAAGGTAGCAACAAATATAGAGGAATAAAAAGAAGCAAAAATACCAAACCCGCAGCTACTGTTCACGAGCTAAAATCTGGAGCTACAGGACTCCAAATCACCCTCTCTCAATTCCCAATCAAAGATTAAGTTGAAAAGAACAAGCTGTCCAAAAATCAGCTCAATTGGACAAGAAACGAAGCGGGAATCGCGATTTAAAATTGGCTGCTAGGGCTTGTGCAAAAATCTGCACTTTCTCACTTTTCTCTCTATATGGCTGCTCTCAATCACTTGTGATATATCTCAAATAAGACCTAAAAGAAAGTCTTACATATGCACCATAATATTGGGCTTATGGACAAAAGTGGACTAGTCAAATTTGGGCTAAATTTATCCACAAAGAAAAGGAAGAAAAACCCAAAACCTTGGACTTTTATTTATTCACATAGAAAGGGAAAAAGGCCCAAAACCCAACAATTCTTTAATGATTTTACAAATATATTTTCAAGATGTTTTTTGAGAATGATATTCTTGGACATATAGATAAAGAAAGTGATTCTTTGGTTTTGTGGTTCAAGGAAGTGGTAGCCTTCTCTTTGTTTTTGAACTTGGAAAATCTTCTGAAATGTATCAATTCCTCAGCTGATGTAAGTAGGAACTTTGGCCATGATTAATTGAAGGGCATTGTTGCTTCTGCTTTTTGCAACTCATTTCCAATATGTCAAGTGTTTCGATAAAGATTTTTTTGAATCATATTGTGGAATCTTACTCTTTCCCTACCTACCATTGGTTACTTATTTCTGGGATTCCAAACAATTTACAGAAGTTTCTGCAAGTGATAAGCTAGAGGAATTCTGGGCATCTAAAGAGGTAGTGGCTCTATGCATGTGAGAAATCTAATATAAAGCAAGCTAGCTTGGCAGTCGCTCATGTATCTTGCATATGATGTTTTCACCACTTAGGTCCTTAGCTGATACCCTTGGTTTATTTTGATGTACTTGATATGCGAATTTGTACTCAAAATTCTGTTTACGTTGCAGTAGCCGATTTTCTCTATGCTAGAAGGGCAAAAAGGTATTGTCTATAGGCTCTGTGTTGTAGAGAGGATAAAGAACATGGGAGGAACTTAAGAGGGTGGCTGAATATAGGAAACAAAACCTGTGAAGGAATAAAAGTATATGGACAAAGTCACATAGGAAGTATGCATAGTCTAATAGAGTGAGTTATAGAAAAAAACAAGGATGCTCAAGTCTAATAGAGTGAATTAATAATTTGGTGCACCGAGAGTTTGAAATACAAGAATTGAGGGGTGTTGAAATTTCAATGTAGAGTTTACTTCTTTTGAGTTAAACTTTCGATAGATTTTACTAAATGAATTTGAGAAACTATTACTCTTCTAATGAATAAGTGCATCTAATCAAAGACAAGACAATTGTCAATAAGTAGAAGCGTGGTTGTGGAGATTTGAAGACGGAGAAGAAAATTTTCTTAGTACAATATGTTGGTGAAAAATTACAAGATAACAAAATTACAATTGAAAAATAAAATGAAGAAATAAAAAATCTCTTCAGGCTGATGCGTGGATATCTTGCTTTCTTTAAGGAGATGAGCCCACTGCAGCAAATATTTTTCACCGGTCCAGCAGTCGTCCTTCTTGACTTGTCCCCTCCAGGATACAACAGCCTAATCACAAAGTATAACTCAACAAACTCTAGACAAGAGTTGAGTCCAAAGCTCCACAAAAAGAACACCTCCCTTCAACTAATAAGAACTCTCTTTTTTTACTAACTTTTATGCACTCTCTATTTTCTTGTGTTCCAAACCAAATGAAGACCACCACTATTTATAGTTGAGAGAGTCTTCCTAGGAATGAATAGGAAGATAATGGGGTAGTAAATAGAAAAGATAAATTGTCTAGGAGTTACATAGGTTACAAGGTATAATGATAGAGCAATAAGGGAAATAATGGTGAGGGGCAACAAATGCACTAACGTGCAGATGTTTCTATATGACCATTGTCAACGTTCAGAAAGCAATATGCCATAATGCCTATGGTCATTAATTGACCATTGAGTAATTAGGCACAAATGCCATACATTGCAGCAAAGACTTAGTGGCTGCTAATTACTCCAACAATTTTTTTTTAAAAATTGTTAATGTGGCAATTCAAAGAAGTAAAATGACATAATATTAAAATGCCTACACTTACACAATATATAAGGGCTCTTCTAGGCTACAACAACTTTAGAAAGAAAAAATCATAGTGTCCCCTACTTTTCATAACATTTGTTATTTTAGATGGATCACTTTCAACTTTTTCGGTATATGTAATGCTTCATTAGTTTTATTCAATTTCTCATTGTGTCTTTTTCTTGGAATAATATACATGCTTAAGCCACCTTGAGGAGAAAGTAGGTCGTACTATGAAGTTCACTGATCATCAGTATTATTGAACTTTAATAGATTATTGATGAAGTAGGTAATTTCAATTTGTTGTAGTAGGAATGTTTATCTTCATTCCGAAATTCAATAAAACACATCTGAAAGTGCTCAAGAAAAGTGTGAACAAAATAGAAGAAAAAAAACTTCTTCATTGTTTCGACCACTTACGTTTACCATTGATGTAGCTTTTGTGATTTACAATTTGTAGTATCAAGTGTAGATCACCTTACTTGAAGTAGGATTTACAATTTTTAGTGTTGAGTTTGAAGTATTAATTATTTTAAGTATAATTTGTAATTCTTTTATCTAATTTTAAAGTACATAGAGAAAAAGTGTATATAATTGGCACCCCCTTTTCTGTGATGTTTTCTTAAAACTAATAACGGATTGTTTTATGATCGCAAAAACAGAACACTGACAACTAAGAAGTTTTAAAACTCTTCTATACCAAAAACAAAGTTATTTCCTTCTAGACGAATTCTAATCCTATAAAAACAGTAACTTAATTTTCCTTAGGTGATATTACTTATTTTAAATGGTATGGGCAGCAAACTAGACACAGTTAGATAATATGTTCACTGTACTAAAAGATGTATGGTTAAATCATCTGCTTAGTTAGCTTGTTCATATTAATTCCAAAAAAGTTGATTTTGCCTTCATGGCATATCTTTTGAGTTTTTGTAAACATGTTTAGGTAGTGAAAATAACTGTATCATAATCTCAACCACATAAAAGATTGTATCATAACTGTAATGGTGTAAAAGGCTATACATGATCTTCGTGCAATGTCCATTAATGCCGCTAAGACAATTCTTGAAGGATAAAACCTGTGGTGTCTCTATCCAGTCAAACTCTCTAAAACTTAAGGTGAGGTATGTTCAATTTTATGGAAGTACTTGTTGCTTCCTTACTAAGTGGATTTTGATATATGAGTCTATGTTTTAATTATTGGGAGTGAGATTCTCCTCTAACGAAAAGGAGTGAAGTAGTATTTTAGCTTTAAAGTTAGGGGACGTTTTCTCTTTAATTTTACCTTATATTGGAACACTTCCAAGTGACTTTTTCCACTTGTTGTCCATGCCATGAATTCGTTTTTTCAAATGTGAAGGAAGTTGGAGAGACGCAATATAACCTTTGACACCAACTGTGTATCAACTTGCTATGCCACTACAACGGTTTGAACTCTCTACAACTTCATTTTGGTAATGGAAAATGTTTTTAATTGTCCAAAAAAGAATTGGATTAAAAAAATTTAATAGATATTTAAAATAGTCTCTCTCTATAAAATTGTCTTAATATTAAAAAGTACATTGATATATTTTTTTTTTTATATAATTTGACTCTCAAAAACAATTTTTTAAAAAAATTAAACAAACATGATTTGCTTATCAAAAGCAATTTTTCAAATGAATTAATCAAACATAAATTCCTATTTTTCAAAAGCATTTTTTAAAAAAATAAATCTAAAAATAAGCAATTTTTAATAGCAGTACCAAACAAACTCTAAAAGGTAGAACGACTAATATTTATTCCTTAATAGGTTACTTATGTTTTTTTTCTCATATAAATATTACAAAAACTAAATTGTCATTATCTTTTTCGTTACTTATTTTTGCCGTACTACATAAACCAAAACCAGGCGGAGGCGACGGTGAGGCGAGGCAACGGGTGGTTGAGCGAAGATAGCGGTAGTAGCAACATGATAAATCCCCCATTGTTGAAGAGAGAGAAATTGAGTGTTACCGAAATCGAAACCCTAGATCGGATTAGTCAATTGCCAGACGCACTCCTTGTTCAAATTCTCTCTCTTTTGCCGACAAAGGATGCATTCACAACATGCCTTCTCTCTAAAAGGTGGCACTTTCTTTGGACTTTTGTTTATAACTTAATTTTCACTCAGGAATCCTACAGAGTTTTTTATGAACCGAATTGTAGCCTGAAAATTGAAAAGTTTGTATCCTTTGTTAACCATGTATTAAATGGTTTCGTTTCTTCCAAAATAACAAAATTTGAACTCGACGGCACACAACTTTTTAATTATACCTCTCAAATTAAACGATGGCTTAGTTTTGCTGTTGAAAGGGAAGTGAAACATGCTGTATTCTTGTCCTCCTACACACATGCTTGTGTATTGCCTGAATCTTTTTGCAACTGTTCGTCGTTGATAACATTATATCTGAGACAGTGTTGCTTTAATGATGCGGTTATAGTCTGGAAGTTTCTAAAGAGCCTAAAGCTGGAGAGTGTGATCTTAAAAGATGATGAAATTTTGAACTTACTATCAGGTTGTCCTGCATTGGAAACTATGGAATTAGATGATGTTGGGGGTTTTCATTGCCTAAAAATTAATTCTTCAAAATTCAAGAGATTGAATTTGAAAAATCATAGGTTGCCTCATGATATCAGTGATCGCTCCTTGGAGATTTATGCCCCGTATCTGGAGCATTTGGAAATTTCAGGAGATCTTGGGGATCTTCAGTGTAGGCTTGTTGACGTGTCCTCCTTGGTTAATGCTAAGGTTACTTTCTACATTTCATGTATCAAACACATCCGACATGAACGTAAGGAGTTTATTAGTGTTGATGACTACAGCTGTCATGACTATCATCAAAGTTTTAGCGTTCTCGCCCGAGATTATCTTCAAAAGTTGAGTTGTGCAACTGAGCTAACGATCGGATCTTGGTTCACAGAGGTTAATTTTTAACTCCTTAAATATAATTGTTTGTATTTTTTGGATGATTGGTCTAAACTTGGCAATGTAAATGATATTAGATTAAATATTAAACCTCATTTAGTGCAATGATGTAGATAACACATTTGGTGCTGTCAAGTTATTGAAATTACCTTACCTTTATAAAAATATTTCTTGATATCTGACAGTAATTTTTAGCACAGTTGCAGAGTGTAAACATTTTACAATTAAGAACCTTTTGGATGAATTTCACTAAAGCAAGTTGACTAATTACAGAAACGTGTGGACAGTTGTGTCTTTATACAATCCATTTGTCGCATTTCAAAATTAGGTATTTCTTTTATGCAAAAGGTCTATCTAGAAACGAGTATTTGTTTATATTGATGTTGCTTTAGAGTGTTTAGACAGTTAGATTTTGTCCCAAGGTTTTTTTTTATTTTTATTTTTTTGTTGTTGCTTTCCTCATTTGTTACTAGTTTCACTGAGATTACTGCACCAGGTCCCATGCATGTTGCAGTTCAATGGATTGCTGGTTCCAGAGTTGAAATGCAAATATCTAACACTAGAATTGTGTATAGAAAACTTTGATTTGAATGGAGTTGCTGGACTTTTGGGAGCCTTTCCTCATGTGGAGACTTTAAACATATACATGACAGAAAATCTCGTAACTTTCTGAAACTTTTTCTTGTCTTTTTATATCTTTTCATTTAACTGATGATTTTAACGCCTCGCTCCGTCCCCATCCCTCTCCTTCTTAGCTAGTTGTTTCCAAAGGAGGACGCAAATATATCTTAACTATCAATGAGAACCGTTGCTTTTGTCATTGTAAGGCTACACTTCAGTATGGATATCTTGTTGCTTTCTTTGTGGCATGTGTTCTCTGAAAGAACATCAATTTTGCGCTATAACTCTTCATTTTGGTTACCCTAAGCCATTGATAGGAACAATTAGTATTTTCATTTTCCAAGTGTGTTATGATTAGTTGGTTCTGAAACTTTTCAGTACAGGAATCTATTACTGTGAAATAATCAATTTCCATAAGGCTGACTTGCATTTGGTCCTGATTAGTGTCTTTTTTTCCAGCTTGATAATTACTTTTGCGACTTTGAGGAAAACAATACCGATTTGCAGAGTTGGATTTCAAGCATTGTGTTTCCCAACCTCAAGAATATTACGATTGTCAACTCTATCCTGGTGTGTTTAAACAGGCAAAAAAGAAAACAGGGCTTTCGCAGACTTGTTAAACTTTCACAACTTCTGTTAAAGAATGCAACGATTTTGAAGAAGTTTCTTGTCATATCAAAGAGCAGAATGTGCAAGAAATGTAAGAAATGTTTAACAAACTGTTGGTGCAATTTTTTCTCTGGATTGTTTGACAAGTTGTATCCCTCAAGATCCTCCACCAATGCCAAATTTATCTTGCAGGCTCAAGTTTTCCGGGACTAGACTACAAATTGATTAGCTTCAGCAATCATGATTAATTACTCTTCTTTTGAATTTGCCTTTATGGTATACCAAATGTTATGATAGTTTTGTTTCTCGTGAAATTGTTGTTCGTTGCATTTTAGATATTGTGCATGTTGAGATTTACTTGCAACTCTTGTTTGTTGGACCTATAAACATGTGTAAATCTGCAAACCATCTTTTTAATGATAATTAGCATATTATGAAACGTTGTTTTTTTTATACCTTGCTTTGTTAATAGCATTAAAATCTATATCTAGAGAGTAGGGGTCCCTCTGTGGGCCTTTTTTCTACATTGTTTACCTCAAATAATAAATACTTACTGGTTTCAATTTGTCTGGTCATAGTTTGACTTGGTATGAAGTTTAGGAGCCTATTAATTTCTATAAACAATTTATGCAACTTAGAAACCAAACGGAAATATGCAAAATGACTATTAGAAAAAAAAGAGAACCAGAAATTCAAGCCTCGATTTGAATATATATTTATACATTTTATTTTCAACTGTAATTTATTGTGATTATGTAGTTTAATAGAAACGTATTGCTCCAATTCTTTTAAATTTGCATATATCTGATTATGAGGAAAAAAAATTGAAATGATGCAGAAATGTGCTCCAATTTAGCCTCTCTAAGAAGGGACTTATACCTAACAATCACCAGATTTTTCATCTCAAAGCAGAGGGATCTTTTTTGTAAGCAGATGAGTTGCCAAAAGAGTTTTTTTCCTACCCCTTCCCCTTGCATCAGCCATCAACCAAACACATGTTTAAATTTTCATCAAAATTTGATTTTGCCAAATATATTTAAGAATTTATGGTCCAACACTAACTAAATAGATGAAATACTGAAGTTGTGGAGAGGTCATAATTTGGGCAATTATCAAGGCCATGTTCTACCTACCACCGAGCTAGTAGCCCGTCGTTAGAGGTCCCCTATGCATAGCGACAAAAAATTCTCATCCATCTTTCCGTTTCTTATCCCTATGTGGGGAACATGGAGACATAAATAGGGCGTACTATCAACTTGCTCCAACTTGGGATATGTTACACAAGAAAAAAAAACTATGAATTTAGACTCTTTTTTTTTAGTATCATGTGATGACGGACTATATATAAAACATTTTAAAAATGATATAATATAATCCATCAGGGGTGATGCTTCTAATAAGATTTCATACTTAGAATTTGAAATCGAAACCTCTAGTTAAGCGTAGATCAATCCTACCACGACACCATAACCATGTTGGTGATTCTTCAATTTTTCTTGAATATTCCACTTTGGACACATAGGGAACTTGGGCCAAAGTCTTTTGGTTTAGGCTTACTTTTAGTTTGGGCCTTAAAGGCCTACAAGCAGTTCAAGATCATTGATAAGAACTCCAGTGTTTTATTTTTGTTTTACTTTTAATAATCATGGTATTCATATCACTTTGCATTCACCTTAGACAAATTTCACACAATATCTACTATATGCACCAATACAAATACTGAGTAGCTCTAGATATATATTCCAGTGTTTCATCTTTCACACGGTTTTCAATTATTATTTTGTTGTTCGACTAATCCAACTTTACGTAAGAAAGTTTCACTTTAAAGAAAAATCATTTCCTACCAAATGCGACTTTGTTTCAAAGAATTCAAACCCAAATACATACATCAATGTTTGCTTTGATTTTTATTTTGTGTCAACACTCTTATACCCATTGGGATTAGATTGGTGCATGGGAAAAGTAAGTAGGTATTGGAAATGAATTTCTGATTTCTACTTTTTGAGTTCTCTGAAAAATAGTACACTATCTTTTCCACCTGACCCATAATTAAACTAAAAGTTTTTAGCCCATTAAATCTGCTAAAAAGAAGATTTTGGGCTCTTTACTTTATTCTCCTAGATACTCCTAAATTTCTAGTAATATGGAAATAATATTATATAAACATGTTAGTTTGGCTAAATTATGTATATCTGTTCATAATATATAATTTTGTAGAATTTTTATGTACTTCTTAATTTCAAGTTCGTTTAACAATTCAAACTGAAATTTTAATGGAAATGAGAAAGTATCAAAGGAGAAAACACACAGAAGGAAGCAAAACTAAGTATAAGATATGAATAAAATTATATAAAATTCAAGTTTCTGTGGGAGATCTCTTCATTATTCTAACAACAAAAATTGAGTCAATATCTTAAAAGTTCACTGAACTATGAAAAAATATCTAGTAAAGTCATTAAACTTTATTTTGTATCAATAAAACCACTCAATTTAAAGTTTTTATCTTCAAAAATCACTAACTTAAAGCATTTATCCTCAAATATCACTTAGTTACATTTATTTAAATAAATTTAACGTGACAATATAAAATATTTTTATGGCATATAATTATAAACCCAACAAATATATAATAGTACTATAGAATCTATATATTATTATACCTAACACACCACTAATTAGGTTCGTCTAAAGCCTAATTTCGGATAGATTAGTAGTTTTTGCTAAATTATTTTTGCAAAATGTTAATATAATTATTAGCAAATAATGATGTTAAAGCATGCAGTCAAGTTGAAAGTGCAGCGCTGGATCGATCTTATGGTAATTTCCTGGAGCAACGTTCTGTAGTTTTATTCTTAATTAGAAATTAATTAGTCTTTATATGTATCTAATTTGTGGGTGGGTCGGATATAATAATAAATATATTTTATAATTTTATTTATTTATGGGGTTCATAATTACATGGCATGCATAAAAATATTTTATCTTGTTATATTAAATTTATTTTATTAATGAATGTAGTTGACTGATTTTTGAAGATAAAAGTTTTAAGTTGAATGATTTTATTGATACAAAAGAAAGTTCAATGACTTTGGTATGGATATCTTGTTGCTTTCTTTGTGGCATATGTTCTCTGAAAGAACATGAATTTTGCGCTTCAACTCTTTACTTTGGTTACCCTATGCCATTGATAGGAACAATCAGTATTATCATTTTCCAAGTGTGTTATGATTAGTTGTTTCTGAAACTTTTCAGTACAGGACTCTAATACTGTGAAATAATCAATTTCCATGAGGTTGACTTGCATTTGGTTGGTCCTGATTAGTGTCTTTGTTTCCAGCTTGATAATTACTTTTGCGACTTTGAGGAAAACAATATGGATCTGCAGAGTTGGATTTCAAGCTTTGTGTTTCCCAACCTCAAGAATATTACGATTGTCAACTCCATCCTGGTGTGTTTAAACAGGCAAAAAAGAAAACAGGGCTTTCGCAGACTTGTTAAACTTTCACAACTTCTGTTAAAGAATGCAACGATTTTGAAGAAGTTTCTTGTCATATCAAAGAGCAGAATGTGCAAGAACTGTAAGAAATGTTTAACAAACTGTTGGTGCAATTTTTTCTCTGGATTGTTTGACAAGTTGTTTCTCTCAAGATACCCCACCAATGCCAATTTTATCTTCAAGGATCAAGTTTTCCGGGACTAGACTACAAATTGATTAGCTTCAGCGATCATGACTAATTACTCTTCTTTTGAATTTGCCTTTATGGTATACCAAATGTTATGGTAGTTTTGTTTCTCGTGAAATTGTTGTTCGTTGCATTTTAGATATTGTGCATGTTGAGATTTACTTGCAACTCTTGTTTGTTGGACCTATAAACATGTGCAAATCTGCAAACCATCTTTTTAATGATAATTAGCATTATGAAACGTTGTTTTTTGATACCTTACTTTATTAATAGCATTAAAATCTATATCTAGAGAGTAGGGGTCCCTCTGTGGGCCTTTTTCTTTGTGGAGGAAAGAGTTCTACATTGTTTACCTCAAATAATAAATACTTATGAGGTAAGTAGGCTTGACACTGTGAGCCTTCATGAGCCACACCGTGCCTCGTGGTGCCCTTCACGGCTCGTCTAGACCTTCGTGAAGGGTGCCCAGGCTCAGTCTTTGACTTGTGACCTCTCACTTGGTCCCTTACTTAGCCTACTAGATTTCGAGGTGTTACAACAACTTTCTCTAACTTTCATGTATCATTTTATGATGTAATACTGCTTTACATAGTTGTATGGCACAAACTTACAAGTAAAGCCACTTACTAGAACTCTCCGCTCTTCTCCCTTCTGGTTTTCCTTCTTTAATAGTTAGGTTTTGGGTGAAACTTTCGGACTTTTGAGGCTGTTGATTGGACTTTTTTTGGGGGGGATAGTGAAAGTTCTTCTATTCATTTTGTTCGATGTATTAATTTAGTAGTCATTTTTGTCAGTGTCTAGAAACAGTCTTCTTTTTCAAACAGAACAGAGTAACATGAAAAATAAATCCTACTCTAAGTGTCTAAAGTGAATAAATGCTTCTTCATTATTCACAAATAATCTACAATTTGAAAAGCTAATTATATTGCAACTAAAAATTAAGTCCCACTACTATTATTTTTTGTTCTTGCTATATTTGTTTCTCCAACACAAGATCTCAAATGTGTTCAAACTCTAGTACTAAGTACTAACCAATGCAAATAGGTGTGACGTGACTTTCAGTAATGTATTACTAAAGGTGCTTTGTAATTCACGAAGGAAGTATGACGGTGAAAAAAGAAAGGATGGTTTACACAAGCTTCACCTAGATTCAACCTTTCATAGACTCTTTTATATAGAAAATATTTCATACAGATGCTCCGATTAGGTGGTTATTGTCAGAATGCAATGTTCTGTAATATATACTCCCTCTGTCCCAATTTATGTGACACATTTCGCTTTTCGAGAGTCAAACATTTTAAGTTTGACCGAGAATTTGCTCATGGAATCTTCAAATTTTAAAAAATGAAATTTATATATTTGTAAACTACATAAAAAGTACTATAAGTCTCAATAATTGATAATTCAAAATAATTAAAAGATATATGAAAAAATTACGGTCAAAGATAGACTTGTTTGAATTTTGAAATTCGAAATGTGTCGCATAAATTGGGACAAATCTACCTTAATGCTATGGTATTGTGTTCTGAAACTTATTATTCAGATGCTGATTTCTCACAATCTTCTTTAAAAGAAAAGGAAATTCTATGGTGATTGATCATCTTGGTGTATGTCATTTTTTTGTCAGGTTCGTTCTCATTTACTTGAAATTGTAGTGTCTGATCTGAAAAGTGTGATTCATATACCTCTTGCTACCTTAGCATAGATTCTTCATTTTTTATTTGGACCTTATTGTCAAATCAACGTAACCTTACTCAATGAGAAAGTCACTCAATAGGTTTATCCAGTAGTTAGTTAGCTGCACCAAGTTTTTTATGCTCTAAGCATGAAAATGTATGAGATTCCTTTGGTGCTAAAGGCAGTTAGTTGTTTGGCATTTTTATCAGTAACTTGTCAACTTCATTTTCACAGTGAAACAGCCTGTGCTTCAAAACAGCACAAAAAAGACCAAGTAGTGGGGATGACTCAGTCGCCCTAGTGCTAAAGCCTACATGCCTTAAGTCTTGCAATACAATCTGGGTCAAAATCTTATCTGGGTAAATACAAAGATTCGGATTAAAGATCTTCGCGAGACAGACCCGTGACTTGTGGTAAGAAGAACAAATACTTTCCTAAGAATTGAGCTGTCTTTTCTGAGCCATTTCCTATCTCCTTGAAAAGTCTGCATTTGAAGGAATCTTATTAGCAGGTTGTAGATTTTATACGTCTCTCAACATGTTTTGGTAGTCTTTTCGCCACTAAATGGTATTGACTTCGAAGGGCTAAACTTTAGGTCCTCTCTTCGTCATTATATTTTGTACTTCAATTTACTCTATTTTTCCTTGTGGTTATAGCTAGCTGCAAAAATTCATTTAGTCGTTATTGTATCTTGTTATCACCACAATACTAAGAGATCCTTCTTCATTTGTATACTATCTCCTGACCAAAAATGATGTATCGTAGGCTTAAACTACTAACTTAGAAGTCTAATGAACCAAAATTGGCTGATCTGAGAAACTCAAATCATGCATTATTGCCATTAAAAAAATGCTTTCCCTTGATATTGTTTACTTGGGGGAGATTTTCTTCCAAGTTTTACTATACAAATAACATTGTTGCAAGCTTTACCACAACTTGTTTATAAACAGAATTATTTTTTGATTGTCTTGTGATACGAGAAGTACAGAGAGCTTGAGAAATAGCTCATTTCAGGCAACATGGTGGTTTGAGAATCTTGCTTCTTTTGAGCCCTTTTTGATCGAAACATTGGTAAAGCAAATGGTATCCAAAAATCTTAGTAAGATCTTGTTCTTTTACCAAAAATCAAGATTTTCGGTGGCAAAAACGATGGACAAGAAACGCAAGACCAAGGAGACGGTAGTTATTGAGATGCTTTATTTGCTAGATTTATGCTGCATTTCCTTCAAAACCTTATCTGGAATGCTTCAAATACTCTAAATTTATAAATGAGCAAGTGCTCCAGGAACAAGTTAGAGAGCATGATTGGCTCCCAATTGGATCAAGCGACTTTGGATAACCTCCTCCTCCCGTCACCTGTTGGATCAAGCTATTTATATGATATGACTTTAGGTTATTGAAATCATTCATCAGCAAAGTAGCATGTTGTGTTCTCTTAACTCGATTGAGGAAAATTGCAAGCTTGATGGATTTGTACATAACAGAAGTAGCTACTCATCCATGTCTAAAACCTTCAGATTGCTCCCAGAGTCTGCTAGGGACTCGTATGATGCAATATACCATGCCACGGTTATGCCTTTTCGATTCTCCTTAAGAGGCCTTCAATGTATTACTTGTTTCTTTACATTTTGATGCTTAATATATGAACACACAAATTCACTACAGGTTCATGTTCAAGAATATGGTAAATTATTTAGGCATTGTTTCAAAATTTAGCTGGTTGGTTAAATGTTGATCATTGATGACAATTTTTTATTATTTTTATATTCTAATATAATGTATAGATATAGTAAACTTTAAGCCGCTATTATGTGGTTCGACTTGTCTGCTTAACATGCCCTTTGCAAATAATTTGGTATTTTTCAAATTGATTCAGGACTTCATATGTTTTAGGAGTACAAAGACTTGTCAAGTGTCTGGGACTTGTTTGTCAATACTTCTTCTCAGTTGTCATAGAAGCTTTGGCATTGTAGATGAGGTTCCATTAGAAGACTGATGTAGTGAATGTTTTTGTTTATCACAGATGCAGGGAATCTATAGGGCATCAGGTTACTTTGCAGAGGCTTATCGAGAGTACGAGCAAGAACAAACTAAAGTAAGTTTGACTTCCTGTATAAATTCAGGTTTGAATTGATTTTATTATAGTTGGCGTAGTAGTGCTTACTGACCTAGATGTTCCATTAATTGATTTTGAGTTTAGTTTCTATAGGAAATTAAGCCTCCTTTCATTTGTGATTTTTAACTTAGTTAACTAAGAAATATTCTGGTCGAAGTGGCTTCTCGTGGCACTTCTATAGATGATAATTTGGAGACAAGGCATTTCTGTTGGGAAAGGCAAGCACAAAATAAATGTGCACGACAGGGCTATAACAGAAGAAAACCAAAGTCAAAATTTTCCGTTCTATTTGAACCAAGATAAGACAAAATAATGCAAGAACAAACTGTTTGGGGCAGCAAACAAATCAGCCAAGCAATGAAAAATAAATCAACACAAGAGACACCAAAGTTTAACGTGGAAAACCTCTTCGGTGTGAAGGGTAAAAACCACAAGGCCAAAGCTCCACTATAATCAACAAGAGTTAGAAAAGTGTTCTCCAAAATGGCCACCAACAAAGTGCCAAACAATGAGCAACACAACTACAAGGTAGCAACAAATATAGAGGAATAAAAAGAAGCAAAAATACCAAACCCGCAGCTACTGTTCACGAGCTAAAATCTGGAGCTACAGGACTCCAAATCACCCTCTCTCAATTCCCAATCAAAGATTAAGTTGAAAAGAACAAGCTGTCCAAAAATCAGCTCAATTGGACAAGAAACGAAGCGGGAATCGCGATTTAAAATTGGCTGCTAGGGCTTGTGCAAAAATCTGCACTTTCTCACTTTTCTCTCTATATGGCTGCTCTCAATCACTTGTGATATATCTCAAATAAGACCTAAAAGAAAGTCTTACATATGCACCATAATATTGGGCTTATGGACAAAAGTGGACTAGTCAAATTTGGGCTAAATTTATCCACAAAGAAAAGGAAGAAAAACCCAAAACCTTGGACTTTTATTTATTCACATAGAAAGGGAAAAAGGCCCAAAACCCAACAATTCTTTAATGATTTTACAAATATATTTTCAAGATGTTTTTTGAGAATGATATTCTTGGACATATAGATAAAGAAAGTGATTCTTTGGTTTTGTGGTTCAAGGAAGTGGTAGCCTTCTCTTTGTTTTTGAACTTGGAAAATCTTCTGAAATGTATCAGTTCCTCAGCTGATGTAAGTAGGAACTTTGACCATGATTAATTGAAGGGCATTGTTGCTTCTGCTTTTTGCAACACATATCCAATATGTCAAGTGTTTCGATAAAGATTTTTTTGAATCATATTGTGGAATCTTACTCTTCCCCTACCAGTGGTTACTTATTTCTGGGATTCCAAACAATTTACAGAAGTTTCTGCAAGTGATAAGCTAGAGGAGTTATGGGCATCTAAAGAGGTAGTGGCTCTATGCATGTGAGAAATCTAATATAAAGCTAGCTAGCTAGCTTGGCAGTTGCTAATGTATCTTGCATATGATGTTTTCACCACTTAGGTCCTTAGCAGATACCCTTGGTTTATTTTGACTTACTTGATATGCTAATTTGTACTCAAAACTCTATTTACGTTGCGGTAGCTGATTTTCTCTATGCTAGAAAGAAAGGCAAAAAGGTATTGTCTTTAGGCTCTGTGTTGTAGGGAGGATAAAGAACATGGGAGGAACTTAAGAGGGTGGCTGAATATAGGAAACAAAACCTGTGAAGGAATAAAAGTATATGGACAAAGTCACATAGGAAGTATGCATAGTCTAATAGAGTGAGTTATAGAAAAAAACAAGGATGCTCAAGTCTAATAGAGTGAATTAATAATTTGGTGCACCGAGAGTTTGAAATACAAGAATTGAGGGGTGTTGAAATTTCAATGTAGAGTTTACTTCTTTTGAGTTAAACTTTCGATAGATTTTACTAAATGAATTTGAGAAACTATTACTCTTCTAATGAATAAGTGCATCTAATCAAAGACAAGACAATTGTCAATAAGTAGAAGCGTGGTTGTGGAGATTTGAAGACGGAGAAGAAAATTTTCTTAGTACAATATGTTGGTGAAAAATTACAAGATAACAAAATTACAATTGAAAAATAAAATGAAGAAATAAAAAATCTCTTCAGGCTGATGCGTGGATATCTTGCTTTCTTTAAGGAGATGAGCCCACTGCAGCAAATATTTTTCACCGGTCCAGCAGTCGTCCTTCTTGACTTGTCCCCTCCAGGATACAACAGCCTAATCACAAAGTATAACTCAACAAACTCTAGACAAGAGTTGAGTCCAAAGCTCCACAAAAAGAACACCTCCCTTCAACTAATAAGAACTCTCTTTTTTTACTAACTTTTATGCACTCTCTATTTTCTTGTGTTCCAAACCAAATGAAGACCACCACTATTTATAGTTGAGAGAGTCTTCCTAGGAATGAATAGGAAGATAATGGGGTAGTAAATAGAAAAGATAAATTGTCTAGGAGTTACATAGGTTNAGACAAGAGTTGAGTCCAAAGCTCCACAAAAAGAACACCTCCCTTCAACTAATAAGAACTCTCTTTTTTTACTAACTTTTATGCACTCTCTATTTTCTTGTGTTCCAAACCAAATGAAGACCACCACTATTTATAGTTGAGAGAGTCTTCCTAGGAATAAATAGGAAGATAATGGGGTAGTAAATAGAAAAGATAAATGGTCTAGGAGTTACATAGGTTGCAAGGTATAATGATAGAGCAATAAGGGAAATAATGGTGAGGGGCAACAAATGCACTAACGTGCAGATGTTTCTATATGACCATTGTCAACGTTCAGAAAGCAATATGCCATAATGCCTATGGTCATTAATTGACCATTGAGTAATTAGGCACAAATGCCATACATTGCAGCAAAGACTTAGTGGCTGCTAATTACTCCAACAATTTTTTTTTAAAAATTGTTAATGTGGCAATTCAAAGAAGTAAAATGACATAATATTAAAATGCCTACACTTACACAATATATAAGGGCTCTTCTAGGCTACAACAACTTTAGAAAGAAAAAATCATAGAGTGTCCCCTACTTTTCATAACATTTGTTATTTTAGATGGATCACTTTCAACATTTTTGGTATATGTAATGCTTCATTAGTTTTATTCAATTTCTCATTGTGTCTTTTTCTTGGAATAATATACATGCTTAAGCCACCTTGAGGAGAAAGTAGGTCGTACTATGAAGTTCACTGATCATCAGTATTATTGAACTTTAATAGATTATTGATGAAGTAGGTAATTTCAATTTGTTGTAGTAGGAATGTTTATCTTCATTCCGAAATTCAATAAAACACATCTGAAAGTGCTCAAGAAAAGTGTGAACAAAATAGAAGAAAAAAAACTTCTTCATTGTTTCGACCACTTACGTTTACCATTGATGTAGCTTTTGTGATTTACAATTTGTAGTATCAAGTGTAGATCACCTTACTTGAAGTAGGATTTATAATTTATAGTGTTGAGTTTGAAGTATTTATTTTAAGTATAATTTGTAATTCTTTTATCTAATTTTAAAGTACATAGGGAAAAAGTGTATATAATTAATTGGCACCCCCTTTTCTGTGATGTTTTCTTAAAACTAATAACAGATTGTTTTATAATCGCAAAAATAGAACACTGACAACTAAGAAGGTGCCAATGGGATTAGAAGTTTAAAACTCTTATATACCAAAAACAAAGTTATTTCCTTCTAGACGAATTCTAATCCTATAAAAACAGTAACTTAATTTTCCTTAGGTGATATTACTTATTTTAAATGGTATGTGCAGCAAACTAGACACAGTTAGATAATATGTTCACTATACTAAAAGATGTATGGTTAAATCATCTGCTTAGTTAGCTTGTTCATATTAATTCCAAAAAAGTTGATTTTGCCTTCATGGCATATCTTTTGTGTTTTTGTAAACATGCTTAGGTAGTGAAAATAACTGTATCATAATCTCAACCACATAAAAGATTGTATCATAACTGTAATGGTGTAAAAGGCTTTACATGATCTTCGTGTAATGTCCATTAATGCCGCTAAGACAATTCTTGAAGGATAAAACCCGTACGTGGCGTCTCTATCCAGTCAAAGATTCAAGGCAAACTCTCTAAAACTTAAGGTGAGGTATGTTCAATTTTATGGAAGTACTTGTTGCTTCCTTACTAAGTGGATTTTGATATATGAGCCTATGTTTCAATTATTGGGAGTGTCAATCTATGTTTATTGAAAAATCTAAATTTTCACAGATTGGTTAGTATTTTTTTTAAGGGTGAGATTCTCCTCTAAGGAGAGGAGTGAAGTAGTATTTTAGCTTTAAAGTTAGGAGACGTTTTCTCTTTAATTTTATCTTATATTGGAACACTTCCAAGTGACTTTTTCCACTTGGTTGTCCATGCCATGAGTTCATTTTTTCAAATGTGAAGGAAGTTGGAGATAATTTTGTCCTCCATTTCAACACACACGACATGACATGGTCTAGAAACACCGTCTTCTTTTTCAAACAGAACAGAGGAGTATTCTTTCAATTCTCCTTTTTCAAGAATTCTTTTAGCTCTCTTCATCTTCTTTTATGTTTGTTACCTTTTAAGGTATGATTCTCCATCAAATATTCTTACTTTTCCCTGTCTTCTCTTTTTTTGTTTCTTGACAGTTCCCAATTTCATGGTTTAATTTTCTTGTTTATTATTCTATGGTGATATTTTTGTCTATAGTGGAATAGCAATTTGAAATTTTGGATTGATGTAAAGCCCTCCTTGATTTGATATGGTTTCCCTTGCTCTCCAATAAACAATTTTGGAGTAACCCACATGCATGCTGATCCTATTTCTGAATCAGATTCAAAATTCAAAACTTTTCTCAGCAGTTATTAATGTTGTTGTAAATCACACTGAAAAGATGCATTGAATGTAAAAATATAGAATTATCTAAAATGGATTCTACTCCTTGTTCTTGGTTTCTCTTGAATTGGTTTCATTTCTTTGACTCTCTATAGTTCGTAGTGAATTTTGTTAATATCCATTTCGTCTTTTATTATGTTTTTAAAGCTTATTGTTCTTTTTCTCCAATTTTTGGTTGGCTCACTGTCGTTTGATAATTTTCATTTTCGTACTGAATTAATTAATGTACAGCGTCAATAAAGGTGTATTACAATCATGCTTATTAGTTATACGTACCTGGATTTGATGCTATTCAACGTGTACTTTGCCAGTAAAGATTAAAAGGCGGTGATTTTTTTCTAATCTAACTTATTTTGCATTTTCAGCCCCTTGAGGAAAGGCTGCTATAATACTCAATATTGAGCCCCTGATTTTGTATCTATATATGTCAAAGTCCTATATCCAACATATATATACTCTCACTGTTGTTGGTATTATTTGTTCATACAAGAGCTGCTAAGTCAAAAGAGATTGCAGGTCTTGCTTTTGTCCTTTAACTTGGATGAACATTCAATCATTCTTCGACGGTAAGTATAAATTGAACTACTGCAAAGAATATTCCTTTGTTACCAATTATTTTGTGTATGATGGTTGTAACCTCACTGTTGCTCTTTCTCATATATATGTAAAATTTGGATTTCGAATCTTGTTGGCTTTAGGTTCTACACCAAACCCCTGTCTCACAGCATCCTTGTTTGAAACACACAAACAGATTTCATTGTTTCCACATTCCACCGATTATGTACAAAAATGTGGTCCCGAAATCCCCCCCCCCCCCACCCCCACCCCCATCACTTCAAAGTGGTGCATTTTCCTGTAGAAGCATATTTCTTTCTTAATAAGTAATTTTCAATGAAAATACTATGCTTGCACAGCTTACAACTTGAATATTTTCAATGACATTTAATTTAAAAGTAAAATTTGTTGTCGGTCTTCTTTAAGTTGTGTAATATATATTTGCCATTGTTATTTTGTGTATGTACTTGATGTTTTAAGCTCATGCAGATGAATAGGGGATTGCAGAAGGTGGAGGAGTCCAGCCTATTTCTACACACACGGAATTGTATTCTTGGCTTGAAGATATATTGATAATATTTCACGACACTTTTGGAAAAATTCTACAATGTTGCTATTTTTTCTGCAATCGATGGTGATGTGAATGTGTTGGCAGATGTGTGTTTTTAAGAGCGTCAAATTTCCTCAATTTCTGCGCTGGTGTAATGTCAGAATCATTTGTTAAAAATATCCATAGACTTGTGAGCATCCTTGTAAAGGATTGTGGAAATATTCCTTGTAAGAATAAGGCTGACTGGTTAGGTAGAGATGTTGCTTCTCCAAGAAATGTACTCTTTAGAAGGGATAAAAATTTACAAACTTCTGAGTATTTATTGCTCTTCAATACATGGATGGATTTTCGAATTGTACTCCCAAGCTAATATGTGGATTTCTGTGTTTGTCACTATTTATTGGTAACTGAATGGTGCTTTTGAGCGTGTGGTTATTTAGGTGGATGCACGTAATGAATGGTTAGACAGACGTAAATACAGATATAATTAGAATTTAAGGCGTTGGGCATGTGCATATGCATATGCTAACGGAAAAGGGAGTAGAGACACAATATAAGCTTTGACACCAACTGTGTATCAACTTGCTATGCCACTACAACGGTTTGAACTCTGTACGACTTCATTTTGGTAATGGAAAATGTTTT
>NW_026031493.1:0-1687 GCF_019186545.1 Solanum stenotomum
GCTAACAATTTGTTACATGCAGCTACAGGAAGCATATCAGCTAGTACATCATCTACAAAAGAAGAGAAAAAATATATCAATACAAATATGAACAAGATATTCGAAAAACCATTTATTCCCAAAAAACAAAACCTCACATTTGTACCACCTCAATTAAATACCTATAAGGAAAGCTTAAACCAGGACAAAAAGACCTATAACCATATAACCAGAGCATATATAGAAAATATCCACAAAATACAAACCTTTTTAAATAAAAACCCCAGATCAAAAACTACCCAAAACCCACATGAAGACTATATTACCCAAGCTTTGCAAGGATATAATAAACTAATAGCCTTACCAAAAACAAATGCAAACCTAATAGCAACTTGCTATAATTACGGACTATTGAATACAGTATATACCCAAACTGGAGATGAAATAGCTACGATACCAGAGTTACATAAAGCATTCATGAATTATAAGAGAATAACTAAAGGAACTTTGTTTTATATAAAGTTTTATTCAGCACCAGCAGAAATACTTTATGACGAGATAAAACCAATTATACAAGTTATAAAAATTGGACTAACTAGAGAAATGATTATACCGGAAAAAATAGAGGAACAAGAGGAAATACAAAAAGTAGAGATACCAGCATTTTATGCAGGGAAGAGAGTTATTGGAATAGCTACTATACTAAATGAGCTAACATCAAATTATTTGAACAACAATGCAATATGGAGTTATTATTCACGAGAACAAACAATGATATACTCGAATTGTCGAGAATTCAGAGCAACAGATATGGAAGAACTCAGGCAATGGGCATTAAGTCTGTTAAAACCTGCTGAGCAACAACCTACAACAAGAGCTATAAGGAAGGACTTTATCTCATCGGAAATGATGACCAGATACTGTAAAACTATTGGCCATAAATATCCGGATCACCAATGTTCAAAATGTCAAGGCGAAGATAATGTGATTCCAGACGTACAGCTGGAGTAAAAATAAGAAGCGACAGTCCGACAAGATAAAAAGAAAAGCTATATGGAGCTACTTTATGGAAAGAAAAGCTAGCAAGAACGTGTTAATATTGTACAAAGAAGTAAAGAAAAGTTGTTTGTCTTATTTGACTTTGTAAAGTTAGTGAAAGTAGGAATCTTTGGTAGTGCGGATGTAAATTAAGAGACAAATAGGAATAGTAGGACAGGTGTAAAGTAGGAATAAAAGTAAAGTAACTATAGTTTGTAAAAGTAACCATAGTAAGGTTACTTATATGTGTATAAATAAGTAGCCATTATGGCAGATAGAGGCAAGACTTTCTACACGGAAAGCAAGCCTCCTTGTAAACAAAAATATTCTCTCAATTAAATAAAATTTCAGTTAAGCTATATGGATCCAAATATTGAAGATACTACACAGGTATACACATTTATGATTATGTATAACTAAAGTTATTAATTCCTGAATATCATAAGCATGATCAAAAGTTCTAATTTCAAGTTCAAGTTCTAATGCCAAGTTCAAATTCTAAGTTCAAGTTCTAATTTCAAGTTCAAGTTCAAGTTCTAAGTTCAAGTTCAAGTTCTAAGTTCAAGTTCAAGTTCAAGTTCAAATTCTAAGTTCAAGTTCAAGTTCTAATTTCAAGTTCAAGTTCTAAGTTCAAGTTCAACTTCTAAGTTCAAGTTCAAGCTCTAAGTTC
>NW_026031494.1:0-277 GCF_019186545.1 Solanum stenotomum
GAGAGAGAGAGTACACAATCCGTTGGGGCTTAAAGTAAACTCCAAATCATGAGTAGCATAATTCTTGTTGAGCATTTTCAACTGTATAAAAGTAAACGTGATAATACTCATTTCCTGCATCAAAGCAACACCTAAACCAAAACATGAGGCATCACAATGAACAATGAAATCCTCACTATCTACTAACAACTCAAGAATAGGAAGTGATCAACATTCTTGAGTTGATGGAAGCTATCCTCATATTCGTTAAACCAAAAGAAGGGTACCTCTTTCTGAG
>NW_026031495.1:0-608 GCF_019186545.1 Solanum stenotomum
GAAAAAATACGAGGTTTCAAAAAAAAGTGTGCGTCAAACGGACGTTCGAGCCGAAAGTTACGTCCGTTTGAAATTCAGAATCTTAAAGGTGGAAGGTGGCTTTGAATTTAGGAAAATTCAAACGGCCATAACTCGGGCCTAGGTTGTCCGTCTCAGGCGATTTTTTTTTTGAATCCGCGTATTTTTTCGAGATCTACGCAACAAAACTGCCCAAAGGCGGTTTGAGCGTGCCGATTTTGCCAGAAATGCGTTTTACTGATTCTTACGCGCGAGCGGAAATATGATGAAAAAAATAAAAGGAAATTCAGACAAAGGCGATGGGTTCCTCATATAGATCTCGAAAAATACGAGGTTTCAAAAAAAATATTGCGTCAAACGGACGTTCGAGCCAAAAGTTACGGCCGTTTGAAATTCAGCATCTTAAAGGTGGAAGGTGGCTTTGAATTTAGAAAACTTCAAACAGCCATAACTCGGGCCTCGGGTGTCCGTTTCAGGCGATTTTTTTTTTTAATCCGCGTATTTTTTCGAGATCTACGCAACGAAACCGCCCAAAAGCAGTTTGCGCATGCGGATTTTCCCAAAAAAGCGTTTTACTGATTCTTACGCGC
>NW_026031496.1:0-912 GCF_019186545.1 Solanum stenotomum
GTTGAAGTTAGGTTGTTGAAGTCAATTGGGAGGTGAGGGTTTTAGTCCCTTGTTGCCCATAATTTCAATAACCTNAGTCCCTTGTTGCCCATAATTTCAATAACCTGAGTATTAATCCACATATCCTTTCTTTCTTTATTCCTTTCCTTCCTTGATCGTTATCATTAACCCTAAGCTCTAAGAACCCCCAAACCATAAAAAATCATTAAAAATCACGAAAAAACCTTTAAAACCCTAAATCCAAAAAATTCTACAAAATTTTAAGCCCTAAACCTTTAACCTTACAAACCCTAAATAATAAACCTAGACCTAAAACCCTAAATCCTACAAGACTCTATACCCAAAGAAATCCAAAATCCTTCACGTTAAACCTTCGGGCTAAATCCACAGAAATCCTAAACCATAAGAAGTAAAAAAACCCTATACCATAAAAACCCTAAGCCCTAAGAACTCTTTAATCGTAAACAACCATTAAAATCCTAGAAAACCCTTTAAAACCCTGAACCTAAAAATTCCTCTAAACCTAATAAACCCTAGAAAATCATAAGCAAAAACCCTAAACCATTCAAAAAACCAAACCTAAGAAGACTTCAACGCTAAATCTTATAACTAAGAAACTCTAAATCCTTAACTCTAAACCATAGGGCAACCCTAAACCCCAAACCTTATGAAACACTAAGAAACTCTAAACCCTAGAACTATAATACCCCAAAAAACACAATAAATCCCTTTAAAACCTTAAGCCCGAAAAAAATCCTAAACTTAAAATCTTATGCCCTAAATCCTAAGTAACCATCAATCTTAAGAAATCAAAAATCT
Source organism: Solanum stenotomum (assembly GCF_019186545.1). NCBI lineage: Eukaryota > Viridiplantae > Streptophyta > Magnoliopsida > Solanales > Solanaceae > Solanum > Solanum stenotomum. The sequence goes on from NW_026031496.1 coordinate 820, forward strand.
TAATAAACCCTAAGAAACCCTAAAAACGTTTAAAAACCCTAATGATAAAAATAATAAACCTAAACAAAACATAAAACCTAAAAAAAACATTAA
>NW_026031497.1:0-351 GCF_019186545.1 Solanum stenotomum
CGAGCACCGAATTGGGGGAGCGTTCAACGAACCCACAGCCCCCATAGAACCATGTTAGCCACCATGGGTAGAAAAGGATCATACTTTTTAGATGAATCCTTTTCAGATTAGACTAGTGGATCCATTAGGCAGTTCAGGTCTTATACTTTTGGCCGGGTATAAGATGCTCTGGCAGCGTGAGGTCGATCGCTGTATCATCACTATAGCTCTTATGTGATGGTTGTCGGTTAGAGAAGCTCCCACGGCAGTTATTGTATTTTTCATACACAGAGATTATTGTATTCTTATATACATCAGTTCATTGTATTTCTATATACATTTCGGGCTTATTGTATCTTTGTATACACACAG
>NW_026031498.1:0-351 GCF_019186545.1 Solanum stenotomum
AGCCATGTCAACCTGTTGATCATATCTTAGCTAAAACTAAGTTTGGAGATAAAATGCATCAATTTCGACCAACTTGGTTTAAGAGAAGATCTCAATGGTTGAAATCAGGGGCGTATGTACATGAAGGGGAGGGGGTTCACATGCACCCATCCTCCCCTTCCTAACCCCTATATAATACTACTATTTTTCTAATTATCTTTTTAATTTGTTTTGGTGAACCCAAGGTTAAAGAGAATACTCTAGTATATTGATAAGTAAGTACAAATAGGGGGTGCATAACTTATAGATTTGTGGTTCAAATTTTTCTATCCACATTAATATTCTTAATTTTTAATTAATATAACAAAATGT
>NW_026031499.1:0-1158 GCF_019186545.1 Solanum stenotomum
GGGCAAGGCAAATGTTGTAGCGGACGCCTTGAGTCGGAAAGTAGTTAGTATGGGTAGTCTAGCTTTTCTTTCTACTACGGAGCGACCATTAGCTTTGGACATCCAGTCCTTAGCTAACCCGATGGTAAGGCTTGATATCTCTGATTCTCGGTGTGTACTAGCTTATGTGGATGCTCAGTCATCTCTCCTGGATCGGATTCGCAGCCGTCAATTTGAGGATGAGGACTTAGTGGCACTTCGAGATCGAGTTTTTGGAGGTGACACTGGCCTGGCTACCTTAGATTTAGATGGGGTCTTAAGATTTGGTGATCGACTTTGTGTTCCCTTTGTTGGGGGTTTGATTCAGATGATTCTTACCGAGGCCCATGACTCCAAATATTCTATTCATCCGGGCACAGCTAAGATGTATCGGGACTTGAGATAGCACTACTGGTGGAGCGGTATGAGGAGATATATTGCGGATTATGTATCGTGTTGCTTGAGTTGTCAGCAGGTTAAGGCTGAGCATTTGAGGCCTGGTGGTGAGCTTCAGAGATTACCCATTCCCAACTAGAAATAGGAGAGGATCACCATGGACTTCGTTCTAGGATTACCCCGCACTTCCAGTGGTCTTTATAGTATTTGGGTCATCGTGGATCGATTGACCAAGTCAGCACACTTCATTCCTGTCCATACTTCCTACAATGCTGAGAGGTTAGCCCGTATCAACATTCGAGAGGTGGTTCATCTTCATGGTGTGCCTGTTTCCATCATCTCAGATCGGGGCCCACAGTTGACATCTAGCTTCTGGAGGACCTTCCAGGATGAGTTGGGTACCCGTGTTGACCTTAGCACAGCTTTCCACCCGCAAACCGATGGTCAGTCGGAGCGCACGATTCAGGTTCTTGAAGACATGTTGCGGGCTTGTGTTATAGATTTTGGGGGTCAGTGGGACCAGTATTTGCCTTTGGCAGAGTTTGCGTATAACAACAGCTACCACTCGAGTATTCAGATGGCCCCATTCGAGGCCTTATATGGTAGGCGTTGTCGTTCTCCAGTTGGTTGGTTTGAGTTTACAGAGCCCAGGCCGTGCGGTACAGACTTGATGCGAGAGGCTTTAGATCATGTGAGGGTGTTTTAAGCTACGCTCAGGATAGCCCAGAGTAGACATCAGAGTTA
>NW_026031500.1:0-226 GCF_019186545.1 Solanum stenotomum
ACGACTCATAATCTCTTTTACAAGAAAAGTACCTGCATCAAACCAAAATTACAAGTATCAAACTAATTTTCCACGCCAATAAATCTTTTTCAAGCATAATCGAAGATTAAAAATAGGATTAAGTTTTCAACCTTAACTCATAAGCTAATCCCATGTTAAATATCCCAAATACATGGATGAACTAAAACAAAACAAAATAAAACACGTTACACACTACATTAAATCA
>NW_026031501.1:0-9493 GCF_019186545.1 Solanum stenotomum
AGTAGTATGTGACACTATCAATACATTGCACGAGTAGGGTTTGAAAGTTCTATAGTGAGTTCTCTAAGTCTTAATGAATATGGTTTGAATGTCCTTCTAGGAAGAAGTTGAGGAGAATGTTGATCTAATGTCTAATGAATGAAAGTCCTCTCAATGCATGAAGGTGTCCTAAATGGATCTAATGAAGATTGTTGACTTATTGTCTAAATGAAATGATGACTGAGTAGCGTATATTGATGAAATGAGTTATTTAGCATTTTGTGTTGAATTGTGAAGGTTCTTATTTATTGTGGCCTTGAGTAACACCTAGGTGTGTATGAAGAGGTAGTATGGGCTGCCACTTCATGTCTTTACTAAGGTGTATCTTAGGGTAACTTTAGATATAGGTACTTGAGGAATGTTCTTATGTGTTGTATGTTGGTACTAGTTGAGCATGATTATTTGTAATGTGAAGCATGATAAATGGTAAGTTCAATTTATGTGATCTTAAGGTGGTATCTTGGTGTGGGTGGTGATATGGGACGATATCTATATATTGCACAAGGTATAGCTTGAGGGTTACTTGAGGTGAAAGCTTAGGGTGAAGGTAAACGGTTATATATGTGATTTTGACTAAATGTGAATTATGTGACTTTATATGTTGGTTGTGACTTATATTTTGCTTCTTGTATCTATGTTCATAAAGTTTTACAAAAATGGCATAAAAGCATGGCTTTCAGTCAAATGTCCCCTTTTAAGCATGTTTTGGCATGGTCATGATTTGGTGAGTCCTCATAGTTTTGAGATGTTGGTGTCCTATGCTTGAAGGATAGGTTTCTAAGGTGCTTGAGGATGAAGATTTGGTGAGTGTTTCGAGGACAAAACCCAATCATGTTCATTTTAAGTCTTTTAGTATTGTCTAAGCTTTTGTATATGCTAAGACCCAATCTCGTATTCAAAGTACTAGATGGTTTGATACATATTGTACGAAGTCTAGAAAGTCTTCTGCTTGCTTTTTAATGAAATGTCTTCGATTGTAAAGAAAGTTTTTAATTCTTCTTTATTTTCAAGTATCTTATGCAATGAATGAGCTATGAGACTTGTATAAGACCCCTTTGGGGATGAGTTGTACCGTGTTACGAATAGGGGGTGCTCTCGGGTCGAAACAAACATGCTATCAGAGCACAAAACTTTGGAATGGTCTTAGGATATCTCAAACCACATCTAGTAGAGTCTTATTCATAATGTGAAGTGCGCCACCTTATGAATAGAAGGCTATTGGTTGTTAAGAAAGTTTAATTTCTTCATTCTTCAACTTCTGCCATAGAGTTTATCTCTATAATGTCTCTCTCTTGTTCCTTAGTTAGATGGTTTGAGGGAGGAGGGTTGGTTATGATGCAATCTATGCCTATGGGACTTGATAGATTGAGATGGAAGATGTTGACTCTAGTATGATTTGGTTGCTTTATGGTTATGTGTGATGTTGATGGAAGGCTATGATGAGTTTTGAGGTTTGTTGAAAAAGTTGTTGAAATGTGGTGTTTTAGAAAATGCTTAGGTGTGCTGAGCATGAAGGTTTAATGAGGTTTTGCTCTGACTTTAGAACTGAAAGGAGTGAAGCTTAGAAGATATAGTATAAGTTTTCTCTTAAATGGGGGATAAAGTGCAGATGGTAAGGTGTTTGAGTGTCCTCGATGTTCATGAGTTAGGCTTGATTGATTTTCTCACCTTAAGAGGGCTAGTGAGTAGAGGAGTTTAAACCCGGTGTGGTAGACTCATATGAGGCCTTGTGTGGTGTGGCAAGGTTGATGGTTTCTTGTAAGTTGTGAATGTCTTGATTATGGTTCCCTTTTGGTGTTCATGATAATCCTTAGTTGGGTTTACTCCTAAGTGGGGGATGGTATGTTGAGTAGTAAGGTTGTTGAGGGTTTTGATATCCTTACCTATTCCTTTATGTGCCTATTCAAGCCTAAGACAAAGAATTCTTTGTAGCTTGTTTCAGGTTTTGGAGTCTTGTGTGAATATGAGTTTTCATGGTCTCCTTATGTTGTGCATGTTCTAGTTGAATCCTTGTTTAAATGAGAAAAATAAGTTTTCATGAATTGTGTTCCTCATGAATATGAATAGATGAGGAGTTTCCTAACTGTTTCAGTAATTGATTTGTTGAACATGCCTAATGTCCCTTATTAAAAATTTGCATAGTGAGCTTTTATGAGAAAATTGCTTAAATGTGCTTAATGATGTTGTAATGAGAATGATGTGATTTGGAGATGGATGTTTCCTTCAATGAGATGAAGAATGTAAAGTTTTCATGCATAATGAGTTTGTAGATGTAGTTCCTACCTTCTTATTGTGTTTTGATCTTATTGATGTGGAGGTTATGTTTCCTCCTACGTTTATGCATTTATAATTATGTTGCATGCATGATTGGGGGCTGCTAGTCTTGAGTCGTTACCCCTTTATGTGTTTAAAGTGTCATTCGAAGACGAATGTTACTAAGTTGGGGATAATGTAACGACTCGGAAAATGATAGGTTAAGCTAGAGCCTAATATGTGTGTGTTTGAGTTTAGAAAGGGGTTTGATGTGGTGTAATGTTGTCCCGAGTTTTGGTTTAGGGGTCAACGTCAAGGCACGTGTTAGACTCCGTAGTTGGAAGATCCCTGTTGATGTTAGCTAAGGGTGGCAAGGGCTTCTGCCAAGCCAAGGGGGCAAGGCCTAAGGCAAAGGCCAAGGCTGCCCAACAAGGCCAACCACTACCTCATGTGCACGGACCACTTCATGGTCAGTGCTCTTCACCAGGTCCGTAGAAGTGGCGGTGAAGGTCACTTGGTGGCATGGAAAGCAGGGCACCTTGGCCAAGCTACTGCCTGTTCCACGGACCACTTCACGGCCAGTGGTCTTCACCACAACCCGTAGTAGTGGCCATTAAGTTTACTTGGCCTGGTATGGCTTGGCATGGAAAAGGGGGTCACTGCCTAGAGGACCATAGGTGCCACCACGAGCCGTGGTCCTCCTTCACGGACCGTACAATTGCCCTTGGTGCCTGACGAGGTTGCCCAAATTAATGGATTTTAAGTAATTTTGTTGTAATGTTTTATAATGTGAGGTTGATTTTAAATTGTTTATCTCATAAATATAAATAGTTTTAAGTCTTAAAACACTTCATTTATTCCTTATTTCTCCAATACCTAAATCAAAACCCCAAAGTTCTTCTCTCTAAATATTTCTCTCTCAAACTCAAGGAAAAAGAAGAAGTGGGAGCTAAGGTTTGGATTCAAAGCTTTTTTCATGAAATTTCTTGGGGATTCTTAGTAAAGATATGGTGATCCTTCATCTAGGGTTAGTTTTCACCCTAGAGTCAATTCCAAAGATGTTTCAAGGTTTTCAAGTTTCACCAAAAAACCTAGATTTCACTCAAACTCGTGGGTTCTTGCATCAAACATTTTCAAATGATAAACTATGATTATATTGATGTTTAATTAATGATTTAAGATGATTTTACTCTTTGTACCCATGATTTCTCTAAATTCCTGAATTTGGACTTATAAGTGGGTTTATTGATTATGAATGAATGATGATGGATTGATGTGTAGATTTATTTAGATTATTGATTTGTATCAATATCTATGTCTAATTATGGTGAACTGTTGATGAATTAAGGATTTGTGATCATAGCCTTGACAGGGCAAGTTTGACCTAATTTTCATGTTAATGCAGAATTGTTCTTAAATTATTTATCCACTTGAAAGGTGGAGGAGCTAACTTATTGTATACATTGTGATCATGGCCTTGAAGGCATAGTTTGATGAATTTAAGTATTATCATGTTATTCTATATATGATTGTAGAATGTGAAGTATTTACATGTGATTCAATAATAATATTATGAACATGTATTCAATGTATTTGTGTTTATATTGAAAGGCTATTTCTCAATTTGGCACTCATGAATGATAATGATGAATGTGAAGGGTTTTTATACTGTAATTGTTGAATCAAAAATTACTAGGCTTATGCATCTCTTTTTAGAATAATGATTGTTTCTTCACTTGATGAATATGAATCGATAGGCCAATGATATTCCTTTTATAATTGAGTGATGAGGGATTTTAGAATATGTCTTGAACCGGTATACCTAAGTTTGGTAGCCCTTCAAGATGAGTCTAGAACCCTATGTGAATGTTAAACCTTGAATCGGTAGACCTAATGGTGGTGGCCCTTTCATGTGTGAAAAGATGACCATGTATCGGTAGGCCCAATGTTTACGGCACCCTTCTTGGTAAGTCAATGAGCTATCCCTAATGTACCTTGAATCGGTACACCTAGAAATGGTGACCCTTTCTTGTATAATGTACTTTAGGTTGGTAGACCTAGTGTTGGTAGCCCTCTCAAGTACAATGCTATTAATGTGAATGTACTACTATATGGGAATGGAGGCTAAGCACCGAATAGATATGGTAAAATGGAAACTCTCCCAATGTTAGGCTAGAGTTCCAATGACCATCTTCCTATCCCATGACTATGTGCCCGCATAGGATATTAGCCAGCGAAATTCATCCAAGCTAAGGATTCATCCGAGCTAATGTTACCGTTCTACCTTAGGCAAGTGTAACACCTCTTTACGGTATGGGGATATATGATATCGGATTCCATGATTTAGCTATCATGGTCTATGTCGATTAATGCCTATTCCCATCATGTGAGATGTTCACTCTAGTAACTTGATAGCTCCTATGAAGTGTAAGTAGTAGTATGCGATGCTATCTATACATTGCACGAGTAGGGTATGAAGGTTCTATAGTGAGTTCTCTAAGTGTTAATGAATACGGCTTGAACGTCCTCCTAGGAAGAAGTTAAGAAGAATGTTGATCTAAATGTCTAATGAATGAAAGTCCTCTCAATGCATGAAAGTGTCCTAAATGAATCTAATGAAGATTGTTGATTTATTGTCTAAATGAAATGATGAATGAGTAGTTTATATTGATGAAATGAGTTATTTAGCATGTTGTGTTGAATTGTGAAGGTTCTTATTTATTGTAGCCTTGAGGAACACCTAGGTGTGTATTAAGAGGTAGTATGGGCTGCCACTTCATGTATTATTAAGGTGTATCTTAGGGTAACTTTAGATATAGGTCCTAAGATAATGAAATGACTTACTTGACGAATGTTCTTATGTGTTGTATGTTGGTACTAGTTGAGCATGATTACTTGTAATGTGAAGCATGATCAATGGTAAGTTCACTTTTTGTGATCTTAAGATAGTATCTTGGTGTGGGTAGTGATATGGGACGCTATCCATACATTGCACAAGGTATATCTTGAGGGTTACTTGAGGTGAAGGCTGAATGTGAAGGTAAAGGGTTATATATGTGATTTTGACTAAATGTGAATTATGTGACTTTGTATTTTGGTTGTGACTTATATTATGCCTCTTGTATCTATGTTCACGAAGTTTTACAAAAATGGCATAAAAGCATGGCTTTCAATCAAATGTCCCCTTTTAAGCATGTTTTTGCATGGTCATCATACTTAGTACACCTAATGTGCTAACCCCATTCTTTTCCCTTTTTACCAAAGTGTAGGCTTTGGAGATATTGGTGTTCTATGTTTGAAGGATAGGTTTCTAAGGTGCTTTAAGATGAAGATTTGGTGAGTCCTCATAGTTTCGAGGAGAAAACCCAATCATGTTCCTTTTATGTCTTTTAGTATTGTTTAAGCTTTTGTATGTGCTAAGACCCAATCTTATATTCAAGGTACTACATGGTTTGATACATATTGTACGAAGTCTAGAAACTCTTTCGCTTGCTTTTTAATGAAATTTCTTTGATTGTACAGAAAAGTTTTTAATTCTTTTCCTATTTTCAAGTATCTTATGCAATGAATGAGCTATGAGGCTTGTACAAGACCCCTTCGGGTACGAGTACACCGTGTTACGACTAGGGGGTGCTCTCGGGTCGAGACAAACATGGTATCAGAGTATAAAATTTTGGAATGGTCTTAGGATGTCTCAAACCACATCTAGTAGAGTCTTAGTCATAATGTAAAGCATGCCACCTTATAAATAGAAGGCTATTGGCTGTTAAGAAAGTTTAACTTCTTCATTCTTCAAGTTCTGCCATAGAGTTTATCTCTATAATGTCTCTCTCTTCTTCCTTAGTTTGATGGTTTGAGGGAGGAGGGTTGGTTATGATGCCAACTATGGCTATGGGACTTGGTAGATTGAGATGGAAGATGTTGACTCTAGTATGATTGGGTTGCTTTATGCCTAGGTGTGATGAGCATGAAGGTTTAATGAGGTTTTGCTCCGACCTTAGAATTGAAAGGAGTGAAGCTTAGAAGAGATGGTATAAGTTTTTCTTAAATGGGGGATAAAGTGCATAGATGGTAAGGTCTTTGGGTGTCCTTGATGTTCATGAGTTAGGCTTGATTGATTTTCTCACCTTAAGAGGGCTAGTGAGTTGAGGAGTTTAAACACGGTGTGGTTAGACTCATATAAGTCCTTGTGTGGTGTGGTAAGGTTGATGGTTTCTTCTAAGTTTTGAATGTCTTGATTAAGGTTCCCTTTTGGTGTTCATGATAATCTTTAGTTGGGTTTACGCCTATGTGGGGGATGGTATGTTGAGTAGTAAGGTTGTTGAGAGTTTCGATATCCTTACCTATTCCTTTATGTGCCTATTCAAACCTAAGACAAAGAATTCCTTGTAGCTTGTTTCAGGTTTTAGAGTCTTGTGTGAATATGAGTTTCCATGGTCTCCTTATGTTGTGCAAGTTCTAGTTGAATCCTTGTTTAAATGAGAAAATAAGTTTTCATGAATAGTGTTCATCATGTTATATTCATCTATGATGAGTTTCCTCTATGTTTCGGTAATTGATTTGTTGAACATGCCTAATGTCCCTTATTAAAAAGTTGCATAATGAGCTTTTATAAGAAAATTGCCTAAATGTGCTTAATGATGTTGTAATGAGAATGATGTGATTTGGAGAAGGATGTTTCCTCGTATGAAATGTAGAATGTAAAGTTTCCATGCATAATGAGTTTGTAGATGTAGTTCCTACCTTCTTTTTGTGTGTTTGATCTTATTGATGTGGAGGTTATGTTTCCTCCTACGTTTAGGCATTTATAATTATGTTGCATGCATGATTGTGGGATGCTAGCCTTGAGTCGTTACACCTTTATGTGTTTAGGTGTCATTCGAAGACGAATGTTCCTAAGTGGGGGATAATGTAACGACTCGGAAAATGATAGGTTAAGCTAGAGCCTAATATGTGTGTGTTTGAGTTTGGAAAGGGGTTTGATGTGGTGTAATGTTGTCCCGAATTTTGGTTTAGGAGTCAACGTCAAGGCACGTGTTAGACTCCATAGTTGGAAGATCCCTTTGGATGTTAGTTAAGGGTGGCAAGGGCTTCTGCCAAGCCAAGGGGGCAAGGCCTAAGGCAAAAAGCCAAGGCTGCCCAACAAGGCCAACCACTACCTCATGACCACGGACCCCTTCACGGTCAGTGCTCTTCACCAGGTCCGTAGAAGTGGCCGTGAAGGTCACTTGATGGCATGGAAAGCAGGGTACCTTGGCCAAGCTACTGCCCAAGTTCCACGCACCACTTCACGGCCAGTGGTCTTCACCACAACCCATAGAACTGGCCATGAAGTTTACTTGGCCTGGTATTGCTTGGCATGGCCAAAGGGTTCACTGCCAAGAGGACCACAGGTGCCACCACGAGCCGTGGTCCTCCTTCACAAACCGTACAAGTGCCCTTGGTGCCTGACGGGGTTGCCCAAATTAAGGGATTTTAAATAATTTTGTTTTAGTGTTTTATTATGTGGGGTTCATTTTAAATGGTTTATCTCATAAATATAAATAGTTTTAAGTCTTAAAACACTTCATTTACTCCTTTCTCCAATACTCAAATCAAAATCCCAAAGTTCTTCTCTCTCAATATTTCTCTCTCAAACTCAAGGAAGAAGAAGTGGGAGCTAGGGTTTGAATTCAAAGCTTTCTTCATCAAATTTCTTGGGGATTCTCAGTAAAGGTATGGTGATCCTTCATCTAGGGTTAGTTTTCACGCTAGAGTCAATTCCAAAGATGTTTTCAAGGTTTTCAAGTTTCACCAAAAAACCTAGATTTCACTCAAACTCATGGGTTGCTGCATCAAATGTTTACAAATGATAAACTATGATTATATTGATGTTTAATTGATTATTTAAGATGATTTTACTCAATGAACCCATGATTTTTCTAAATTCCTGAATTTGGACTTATAAGTGGGTTTATTGATTATGAAAGAATGATGATGGATTGACGTGTAGATTGTTTTACATTATTGATTTGTATCAATATCTATGTCTAATTATGGTGAATTGTCGATGAATTGAGGGTTTGTGATCATAGCCTTGAAAGGGAAAGTTTGACCTAATTTTTATGTTAATGTAGAATTGTTCTTAAATTATTGATCCACTTGAAAGGTGGAGGTGCTTACTTATTATATGCATTGTGATCATGGCCTTGAAGGCATAGTTTGATGAATTGAAGTATTACCATGTTATTGTATATGTGATTGTAGAATGTGAAGTATTTACATGTGATTCAATGATAGAATTATGAACATGTATTCAATGTATTTGTGTTTGTATTGAAAGGCTATTTCTCAATTTGGCACTCATGAATGATAATGATAAATGTGAAGGGTTTCTATATTGTAGTTGTTGAATCTAAAATTGCCAGGCTTATGCATCTTTTTTTAGAATAATGAATGTGTCTTCACTTGATGAATATGAATCGATAGGCCAATGGCATTCCTTTCATAAATGAATGATAAGGCATTTTAGAATATGTCTTGAACCAGTATACCTAAGCTTGGTAGCCCTTTAAGATGAGTTTAGACCCCTATGTGAATGTTAAACCTTGAATCGGTAGACCTAATGGTGGTGGCCCTTTCATTTGTGAAATGATGACCTTGTATCGGTAGGCCCAATGTTTACGGCACCCTTCTTGGTAAGTCAATGAGCTATCCCTAATATACCTTGAATCGGTAGACCTAGAAATGGTGACCCTTTCTTGTGTATTGTACTTTAGGTCGGTAGATCTAGTGTTGGTATTCCTCTCAAGTACAATGATATTAATGTGAATGTACTACTATATGGGAATGGAGGCTAAGAACCGAGTAGATTGGTAAAATGGAAACTCTCTCAATGTTAGGTTAGAGTTCCAATGAACATCTTCTTATCCCATGACTATGTGCCCGCATAGGATATTAGCCAGCGAAATTCATCCAAGCTCCATTCATCCGAGCTAATGTTACCGTTCTACCTTAGGTAAGTGTAACACCTCTTTACGGTGTGGGGATATATGATATCGGATTCCATGATTTAGCTATCATGGTCTATGCCGATTAATGCCTATTCCCATCATGTGAGATGTGCACTCTAGTTACTTGATAGCTACTATAAAGTTTAGGTAGTAGTATGTGATGCTATCTGTACAGTGCACGAGTAGGGTTTGAAGGTTCTATAGTGAGT
>NW_026031502.1:0-542 GCF_019186545.1 Solanum stenotomum
AAACCCTACGCCCTAAATGACCCAAAAAGAACCGAGGAGACCTTAAATGTTCAATTCAAGCGTTAGGAAACCTAAACTCTAAACCTTAGGGATAAACCCCCATCCCTAAGCCTTATGAAACTCTAAGAAGCCCTAAATCCTAAGAATCCTAAGAAAAACTAAACACTAAAAAACCACAAATAAAACTTTAAAAACTCTAAAACTAAAATTCTCAAACCTATCAAACCTAAACCCCAAACCGTAGAAAAACCCTAAACCTAAACACTAAACCCTACTCCTTAAATGACACAAAAAAAATCTAGGAGACCTTAAATGTTAAACTCAAACCCTACACCTTAGGGATAAACCCCCAACCCTAAGCCTTATGAAACTCTAAGAAGCCCTAAATCCTAAATCCTAAGAAAAGCTAAACACTAACAGCCTTTAAAACCTAAACACTAAACCCTAAATGACCCAAAAAAAACCTAGGAGATCTTAAATGTTAAACTCAAATTCTAAGAAATTTAAACCCTTCACCTTAGGGATAAACCCCCAACCGTAGG
>NW_026031503.1:0-583 GCF_019186545.1 Solanum stenotomum
TATTTGATTAACTTTGAGAAAATAATTAGATAAATTATGCATTTTATATTATTTTATTATTTAGAGAAAAGGGATCCCAAAAATGATACATTTGAATTAAATTGCAAGTGATTAGAAAATTAATAAAACTAGATTAATTAGAATTTAATTTATTCATTTTGAAATAATAATTTAAACCAATTTAATAAATTAAGGCATAAAAATCATTTTTTAAATTAATTGACTAACCCTTTTTTTTTTTTTTTTTTGAGAAAATGACTAAGTAAGTAGTTATAATAATAATTTACACTATTGGATTAACTTTGAGAAAATAGTTAAACAAAGAGCAATTTTTATTTTTTTAAGAAAATGGGACCCTATTTAAAATATTTAAATTATAGACAAGGAACTTAGAATTTTAACGAAACAAAATGAGTTGGTTTTTATTTGAGTCATTTTTGGTTTATGAAATAAAAAAAAACTATTTTAAACTAATAAAAGAAAAAAAAAGAACGTTGTGACTAAAGATTATAAATGACAATACAAAAGTTGATAAAATGAGATTTTGTTAGAAATAAAACCACACAAAGAAATAGCTCGTCTT
>NW_026031504.1:0-642 GCF_019186545.1 Solanum stenotomum
TTAGAATGAAAAATTACCTCCAATTTCGGTAGTCAAATATGAAATTTCATCACCAAATTGATGCATCAATTCGGAATTGAATCACTCTTCTCTAATTTTCCATCAATTGCTCTTCCTCCATCTCTAAGTTCTTCTTCTCCTTCTNCTTCTCCTTCTTCGGCAAGTGTGTGAATGAGGAGAATAAAAAATAGAAAAAGTAGAAGAAAGAAAGAACCAAAGCAAGATAATTGAAAACTGGAAAAAGGTAGAAGGACACGTGTAGTACATGTGTTTATTTTCTAGTGAATTAGACTCAAATGGTGTAGTACAATTTTCAATGCAATTGGTACAACTTTCTAAAGCTGTGTTGGTACTCTATCTTGTTGGCTTATACATAAGGGTAAGGTAATGTGGGATGTTTAATGTCATCATGGCCAACCCACCATAGGCAAAGGATGGTCTGGTGCACACTCTTCGCCAAAAAATTATATGAGGTAAAAGATTAAATATTAATTATCATAAATGTATATTTTATTTTTCACATCATTCATTAAATTAATAACTCCGCCCGTGAATGACATATACTGTGTGATAAGTCACATCATATTTGGTCTACAAAATATACAAATTCTATATTTTTAGCTAAGCAGTGATTAGTTGAAT
>NW_026031505.1:0-836 GCF_019186545.1 Solanum stenotomum
ATGGAGTTGTTAATATAAATATATATAGGCACTACTTTTTCTAATCCTGAATTTCTGGACCAGACATCATAATTTTCACAACTCAATGACAGTAATCTTAGTGTCATCATGTCATTACAAATTTGCAGTTCGTAGCACATTCTAGAGTTCCTTTTTTTCTTCTTCTTCTTCGACTTCCAACCAACTGAAATGTGATAAATCACTTCAGGATGTCGTTACTTAATTTTAACCTATAATAATTCCACAAAAAATATTACTACAATTTAATCAATTAAGGCAGGTAAAAAATCATATATTACAATCAGATTATGAACTTACAATACTTGACAAGAAAAAATCCCTTCATAAGGAATGATAATACAATCTTTGTCATTTACCAAAGTCAATCTACAAAAATGTAGTACTTTGGAGAGAACCGAGACCTACTCTTCGCATATCAACAATGACAAATATAAAACCCCTGAAGTTGAAACCAAAAACACTCTGTAACTTACTTAGTGTATATACAACTCACTACACAAATTGAGTCATCATAATCAGCATCCTTGAATGAAACAAATGGTATCAGAAGTTCCAGCTACAGTCACCTCCTTAAAGCACCATAGTTCCTAGTTACCTGCAAAGAACATTAGTTATGCACGCCATGTCCAAATTAGAAAACCAACCTTTGTAAGGTGAGGTAAAATGCACAACTCTTAGTGAAGCAGAGACATTTAAGTGTCTTCCTTTATGTAATTTTCCTAATTATTTTGCACCTCTCCTCAACATCATAATTCTTGAATATGTATCCCCAATATTAGATTGCAGAAGCATATTCTTGACCGAGTTTCTCATTA
>NW_026031506.1:0-439 GCF_019186545.1 Solanum stenotomum
CGTTTGCGTGCACGGGGTTCCAAACGAGGTCAGAGCACCCCATCGGAGTTTTTAATTTTTTGAAAAAGTTGCAGAAAATCTGCTATTTATTGCAGAAAATCAGCCAATTTTCCAAAACTTCAAACCCTCATAACTCTCTCATCTTTCAACCGACTTGGGCGATTCAAAAGGCAGAGTTGTGAGATTTTTCGAGGAAAACGGGTTGGTGAGCTCGGATAGTGATTTGGAGTCCCCTTTTGAGGTAATTTTCGTAAAATACCTGCTGCCTCACCCTTTTTGTGAGCTTAATTTTGGAAATTTTTGAGACTTGTTTTCTTAGCCATTTTAGATCCGATTTTGGTGATTTTTAAAGCTATCTTGAGTGGTTTTTCGAGGAGAACATCGTGGTGTTGTCATATTTTACTGTAGATTGTCCGTTTTTGGTAAATACGCTGATTCA
>NW_026031507.1:0-638 GCF_019186545.1 Solanum stenotomum
TCTTAACGTCGTTTCAAGTCTCAAGTTGGGTTAAGAGTATCAAGTCTCAAGTTGAGTTAAGAGTATCAAGTCTCAAGTTGAGTTAAGAGTTTCAAGTCAAGTCAAAAGTAAAGAATTTAAATAAGGTAAGGAGTAAAGAGTCGAGTCCATTTCTCCAAAGTTATTAGGGAACTATGTACTTCCCAAAGAAGTTCTAAATGTTTTTACATTTAAGTAAGAAAGGAGCCATGTTTTCCAAAAGAGCCTTTGGGCTAAGTTTTGAGTAATTATCTCAATCAAAGAAAGGAGTTATTTTAAAAAGCATGAGCCAAAGTATTTTTGGGAGTAGTATTGAGCACCGAATTGGGGACACGAGTTCATATTAACTCAACTCTCCATAAGAACCATGCGCCAACATGGGACTTGACGTATCATTCTTTTTAGATGATCACGTAAGATTAGGCTAGTGGATCCACTAAGCAAAAGTAAGGTCCTATATCGATGGCAAGGTATAGGATGGTCCTTTGGCAACGTGAGGTAAAACGTTGTATCATCACTAAGGCTCGTAGTGGTGGTTGTCGGTTAAAGAACCTCCCACAAAAGTTGTATTATGTTTATAAAAGAAAAGCTAAGTTTGTTATCATTTTATCCTTAACGAT
>NW_026031508.1:0-1048 GCF_019186545.1 Solanum stenotomum
TTCCAGATTTTAAGAACGAAATTCGTCCATATTTTTCATCCAACTTCAACTTGAGATTAATCCTTCATTTTAAGTCCAAATTAAGTGATTCAAAAGGCAAACTTCAAGAGAATTTCGAGGGGAATCTAGCGGTGATCTCGGAAACGCGAGGGGAGGCTTCGTTTGAGGTAAGAAATCAATTTTAGCCACTGCCAGTGTGATTTTCGGATGGTTTTGTTATTGAATTTTCAAATGTGAGATCTTGATCATCGTAAGTCCGTTTTAAGTCATTCTTGGGGCTAACTTGTAGAGTTTTTCGCAAGGATCGTCGTGGTATAATCTGTTTGGGTTGAAAGGGTCTCGTTTTTCCGAAAATTGGTGATCAAGGGGCTGCCCTTTTTAATTATTGTGGCTGATTTGCGGTGTTGTAGGCATCTGTTTGTGCTAAAATTTTGGGATATTAGTTTAGTAAGGTAGTTGGGACGTTTCCACGGATTCGATTTTAAGATCCTAAGTGTGGGCCCCACAATCCCGTTTTAGACCCGATTTTGAGTCCGTCTCCAAAAAATATAATTTTAGTGTCAATATATTCGTAATGACGAGGTGATTAACCTTTTGTTAGTGGGGAAGCATTTGGAGACCGTTCGGAGAGGAAAAGATCCGGTACCGTGAGTTGGAGCACGCGTGATCGGCTTTCAGGTAGGCTATGGTTTTCTCATGTGAGATTGAGCATGTTTAGGCATTTGTTTATTGATTTGCTTGAGTATGGAGGGGTTCGGGTGTCGAGCATGCTAAATTTCTATAATTCCTGCCTTAGACCTTATTTCGGGAAAGTGTTGGATTATGACAGCATGTCTCTTGATTTATTGAATATCCATATCTGGTGGTGTATATGATAATATTGAATTGAAGTATGTTTGGGCTTAGACTAGTGTTGCCATAGACTTGCGAGATTTCGGATGTCGTTGGGCAGTAGAACTTTTTCCCGACGTCGTTTCGGACGGTCAGCTCCTTGTAGACTGATATAGCAGACTTGAGTATGATAGTCTGAGTCTTAGCTAGGCGGTAA
>NW_026031509.1:0-838 GCF_019186545.1 Solanum stenotomum
ATTGATTTCTTACCTCAAACGAAGCCTTCCCTCGCGTTTCCGAGATCACCGCTAGATTCCCCTCGAAATTCTCTTGAAGTTTGCCTTTTGAATCACTTAATTTGGACTCAAAATGAACGATTAATCTCAAGTTGAAGTTGAACAAAAAAATTGGACGAATTTCGTTCTTAAAATCTGGAAATTTCCAGATATCACTCCTCTGCCACGTCACTGCCGCGTCAAAATTTTACAACCCTTCAAACTTAAATTTCGATGTTTCGGACTCGTTCGGAGTCGAAAAAATACAAACCTTATATGAAATCTGATTGGAAACGATATTTCAGACTCAACGGTGATGGCAAAATTTCCATTTGGAGCTCGCTTCGATGAAAAGTGGGTCCCACACCCAGTATCATTTGAACCAGATTCCACAATTGCTATCTAAAGTCTCGAGAAGTGAACAAAGGGTCGTTCTAGACCAAAATCAATATGACGAAGCTAACCTAGCTGTCAGAATTTTCATCTGAGCACGACTTCCAAGAAGGTTGACCAAAGTCAACTTTTCAAGTCATTACAATATCCACTACTAAACGAACTTTCGTCCGCGAAAGTAAGAGTCAAGAAGTACCTGAATGCTGTTATAAGTCGGGGAACTGTGCCCGCATCTCATGCTCGATCTCCCAGGTAGCCTCCTCAACTGGACGATGTCTTCAAATCTTAAGCGCAAAAACTACCGCCGCCAACTCTAAGTCATGGGTGGGGTAGTTGCGCTCATGAATCTTAAGCTGCCTCGACGCATAAGCAATAACCCGGCCCTGCTGCATCAATACGCAACCCAAACCAGCGCCGGATGCGTCAC
>NW_026031510.1:0-288 GCF_019186545.1 Solanum stenotomum
ATCTACGGTCTGTGCTGCTGGTCCGTCGGTTGCTTCAGAGAAGCTGATTATTGGATGCTGAAATATTTTCTAAGTCCCGAGTGACGGAAGGGACTTACGGACCGTAGATCCATCGACGGTCCGTAAGTCAGTCTCGTGGATCGAAGACGCGTACCTGAACAAAATTTTCCTTAATTTGTTTCCTTTTTTATTTAGGATTTGTTNTATAAATAGGACATGTAAACCTCGTTTTTAGGGGTTAGACACTATTATTCTATTTATGCTTTGTAACTTGAGAGATTAGTTTGC
>NW_026031511.1:0-4440 GCF_019186545.1 Solanum stenotomum
TTGTCAAATCTGTCCCAAGAAGACTGTTGGTTGTTGCTCATGCAACGTGCATTTGGATACCAAGAAGAAATAAATCCTAACCTTGTGGCTATCGGAAAGGAGATTGTGAAAAAATGTGGTGGGGTGCCTCTAGCAGCCAAGACTCTTGGAGGTATTTTGCGCTTCAAGAGAGAAGAAAGAGAATGGGAACATGTGAGAGATAGCGAGATTTGGAATTTACCTCAAGATGAAAGTTCTATTCTGTCTGCCCTGAGACTGAGTTATCATCATCTTCCACTTGATTTGAGACAATGCTTTGTGTATTGTGCGGTGTTCCCAAAGGACACCGAAATGAAAAAAGAAAAGCTAATTGCTTTCTGGATGGCACATGGTTTTCTTTTATCAAAAGGAAACATGGAGCTAGAGGATGTGGGTAATGAAGTATGGAATGAATTATACTTGAGGTCTTTCTTCCAAGAGATTGAAGTTAAATCTGGTAAAACTTATTTCAGTATGCATGATCTCATCCATGATATGGCTACATCTCTGTTTACAGCTTGCACATCAGGCAGCAATATCCGCGAAATAAATGCCAAAGGTTACTCACATAAGATGTCCATTGGTTTTGCTCAAGTGGTGTCTTCTTACCCTCCTTCCCCCTTGAAAAAGTTTATCTCGTTAAGAGTGCTTAATCTAAGTAAATTAGAACTTAAGCAGTTACCGTCTTCCATTGGGGATCTAGTACATTTAAGATACCTGGACTTGTCTGACAATGGTAGAATTCGTAGTCTTCCAGAGCAGTTATGCAAGCTTCAAAATCTGCAGACTCTTGATCTACAGGATTGCCTGTCACTTTGTTGTTTGCCAAAACAAACAAGTAAACTTGTTAATCTCCGAAATCTTTTACTTGATAACTATTTATTGAAATCTATGCCACCAAGGATAGGATCTTTGACATGTCTTAAGACTCTAGCTTGCTTTGTAGTGGGCGAGAGGAAAGGTTATCAACTTGGTGAACTAGGAAGCCTAAATCTTTATGGCTCGATTAAAATCTCGCATCTTGAGAGAGTGAAGAATGATAAAGATGCAAAAGAAGCCACTTTATCTGCAAAAGAGAATCTGCATTCTTTAAGCATGAGTTGGGATGAACCATATAGATATGAATCAGAAGAAGTCAAAGTGCTTGAAGCTCTCAAACCACACCCCAATCTGACTTCTTTAACGATCAGTGGCTTCAGAGGATTCCGTTTCCCTAATTGGATAAATCACTCAGTTTTGAGAAATGTTGTCTCTATTACAATTAGAGGTTGTGAAAACTGCTCTTGCTTACCACCCTTTGGTGAGCTGCCTTGTCTAGAAAGTCTAATGTTACACTGGGGGTCTGCGGATGTGGAGTATGTTGAAGAAGAGGATATTGATGTTCATTCTGGATTCCCCACAAGAATAAGGTTTCCATCCTTGAGGAAACTTGCTATATGGGACTTTGGTAATCTGAAAGGATTGCTGAAAAAGGAAGGAGAAGAGCAATTCCCTGTGCTTGAAGAGATGATAATTCAGTGGTGCCCTGTGTTTGTTATTCCGACCCTTTCTTCTGTCAAGAAATTGGTAGTTCATGGGGACAAGTCAGATGCAATAGGTTTCAATTCCATATCTAATCTCAGGGCTCTTACTTCCCTCTACATTAGCAGTAACTATGAAACTACTTCACTCCCAGAAGAGATGTTCAAAAACCTTGCAAATCTCAAAGACTTGACTATCTCTGACTTCAAGAATCTCAAAGAGCTGCCTACCTGCCTGGCTAGTCTCAATGCTTTGAATAGTCTGCAAATTGAATATTGTGAAGCACTAGAGAGTCTCCCAGAGGAAGGGGTGAAAGGTTTAACTTCACTCACTGAGTTGTCTGTCAGTAACTGTCTGATGCTAAAATGTATACTGGAGGGATTGCAGCACCTAACAGCCCTAACAACTTTAATAATTAGTCGATGTCCAATAGTGTTCGAGCGGTGTGAGAGGGGAATAGGACAAGACTGGCACAAAATTGCTCACATTCCTAATCTCTGTAAGTAAATATTTATTTCAATATGAATTGGGCATCAGAAAGCAATGCTATCACTATTTTTTGTGTTCTCACGTTCTGTCCCTCCCTTATAAGTTATTTAATTATTTTGGCTTTGGTATCTTATTTCCCCGCTGAAAACTTGTTGACGTTAATTAATTTGTTGAGAGGGAATGCTGGTTTAATTCCACACCACTAAAATAGTTTCTTAGAACAGCACCCAGCTTATTGATATATAATAAGTTATATTATTATTCTGCCCAGCTTATTGATATATAATAAGTTATATTATTATTGTGAAATTTTAATCGCTCCCATAAACAATCTGAGTATATATCATTGAGTTATTTGTAATTGTTTTGTTTGTGTGTCTCTCATTGGATGTCATTTTCTTTTGGAAGCAAATCAACTATTTGTATTATACTTGTTAATGTTGTAATTATTGGCTAACAGTGGTTGAGTGTTTCGGAAGGGAATACGCGAGCAAATTTTCATGAAATTTGACATACCTGTTGTCTCTTTCTTCACTTCTGGTGCTGCAATGGAGTTTGTCGGATGGAAAAATCATGGTGAGATTCGAATTCTTCCTGGATTGCCTGAAACAGAGGAATGATAATAAAGGGATGGAACTGGTGGATTTCTATCACATTGTGGATGGAACTCAACAGCGGAGTCCCAATTTTGGCGTGGCCAATTCCATGATGCCAAATTGGTAACAAATTACTTGAAAATGGGACACATGATTTTACTTAGTGAGGACCCAAAGTATCAATGTTTCTGCAAAGTGTTTGCTAATCCCAGTAGGCACTTTTGACTTTACAAATGAAAAGGGTTTAAATTCTTATCTAAATTTGTTTTCTTTTGGCTTATGAGTCAATTATATTCTTTCTTGTCAGAAAATTTACTTTTCCTTGCAATAACACAGTACGTGCATCATCATGATACAAGTTTTGTCTTTTTCCTTCTTTAATTTTTTTTTCTAGTCTTTTTAAACTTTTAAAAGAAATTGTTGTCCCCATCTTGAATTTGTAAAAGCTAATTGTTTGTGGGCAGAAAGTGATACTTTAAAAAAAAATGGGTAAAAAGACATTTTAAATCGCGTGACGCTTATCTATATTTATGTATCGTTTAAAAGATTGTGCTAATTTAGCTGTATTTAATGAGGAAATAAAATTTGTACAAAAATGACTTTAACTAAAATATGAAGACTCCAGCATAGTATATTGAAATTCAAAAAATTTACAAGTGAAATTTCTATATCAGGTATTAATGTTCAAATATTTCCTTTAGGTAACTCTAACATGGTGAATTGAAAAATTTAAACTTTTAAAAGTGAAATTTTTAAGACACACTTTTGAACTAGCACTCATCTAGTAATCTTAAGAAGAATTAAAATAACATAATAAATCGATTTAATATTGTATCAAAATAATTTTAAGAAATTATACATCCATTGGTAATGGCTAGCTATGATGATTTTAAATGTACATTGGAGATGATGTTGATTATTGTCTATTGGTAATGGTTGTATTTAATAGCTAATGGGGATGATAATGGTCGATCAATAGTTATGGATATCGACAGTAATTGAAGATAATGACAATTATGAATAATGGCTAACGATGATTATGAATAACTTTGATGATTGACAACATTGATTAAATTATTGATAATTAATAATGATAGGTGACAACGAGCTGTAGTTTTTTTAACTATGAAAGTAAATAGAATGGTAAATTATTATTTTTGTAAAAATACTTTAATTAACAAATATTTAGTTAGTAATATTAAGACTTTATTATAAATCTTATTATCTAAACTATTTGATTAAATCATTAACAATAAAATCAAAAACATTCATCCATGTCTAACATGTACTTCCTCGATTTATTTTACTCGATCCAGATTAACCTAATACATCCTTAAGAAAATGTTTATTAAAAATATATTTACTATACTAACTTTACTATTGATATTTTTGAAATTATAAATTTTATACGGCTTAAAAAAGTTGCCCATAATATTCCACATTAGAACATAGGAGATAAAAAACTTTCTAACAAAAGCGAATTTCATAAAATAAAAAAAAATAAAAAAAGCTTTATCTGTATAGATAGGAAAGAGAAAAAAACTAAGGGACCGTTCAAATATAAAATTATAATAGATTCAATAATACGTCCATAATTGGCGTCACCTCTGTCTTCTCTTATGACCCAATCTCAACTTTCTCGGATCCCCACTTTCTTCATCATACCTTTTACTTTTTAGTTTTATCCTCGTTTTTCTTGCATCACAAATAACAACAAGATAAAATATACTCTTTTTTTCGGCATTCACAAAAACAAAGGTGCGTTACATTTACCTGCAACTACCCTTTTGCTGTTCAACTCTTCTTGGTTTTAGCA
>NW_026031512.1:0-534 GCF_019186545.1 Solanum stenotomum
ACTAATGGATACATCTGATGTTGAAGATACTGAAAATTCTGGGCAGCATGTTTTGCAAGTTGAAACCAAGAATGCAACTAAAAATTGGACACTGGTTGCACACAAAAATTCAACTAGTAATCGGAGCCTTTCCCCGACTAGTCAAAATAATTCTCCATGTAGTGAAAAGGGTGCGACTGGAAATTTTTATGACAGTGAGAAGAGGCAAGATATTAGTAATGCCTCAAGAGACCTATTATGTTCGAATAGCTTTGATGCTTTATCGAAGACTACTGGACAACAAGTAAAGTTAACAGAGAATGATAACGATTTGATCAAAGAAAAGCAGGTCTCACCACCTACTTTGAATAGCAAATTAAGTCCAGAAGCTCCCGTATTTGTGCCTAAATGTGTGATTGCAAAGAAAAATGAGTCAAGGGTCTTAGTGTCAAATACAATTGATTTGGGCGAGGATTTTCTTGATGAAAATGAGAAAGACAATATGCTTGATTTTGGCGAGGATATCCTTGATGAAGATGAGGAAGATATGTTGGA
>NW_026031513.1:0-547 GCF_019186545.1 Solanum stenotomum
CTATCAATTAACAACATATATTGTTTGACATTGACGAAAAAGAAACTATAAATTACAATAATTAACAAAATAAATCTCTCGACTCCAACAAATCTATCAATTAA
This sequence comes from Solanum stenotomum, assembly GCF_019186545.1. NCBI lineage: Eukaryota > Viridiplantae > Streptophyta > Magnoliopsida > Solanales > Solanaceae > Solanum > Solanum stenotomum. Next base: position 105 of record NW_026031513.1, read on the forward strand.
TGCCACATAAATTGGACATGGCAAATAGCATATATTATTACAAAATTAGGTTCAAAATGTACTAAAAAATACAATAATTAACAACTTAATATATTAAAGAGACATATAAAAAAGGGTTAATATTTGAAATTCTGCATCTGCTACATAAATTAGAACAAAGAGAGTAATAAATATTATTTTCAAAATTATGTTAAAAAAAAGTACTACAAATCACTATAGCTAATAATTTAAAATATTTTTAAAATCATATAAAAATTTCAATAACTTCTCAAATTCCATAATATGACATAAATAAAAAAAAAAGTGTTATAAATCATAATAAATAGTACAATATTTAAACTACTTTAAAAGTATTATAAATTGTAATAAATAAAACAACAATTTAAATTACTTAAAATTTAACGACTTAATTTTGTTTTAAAAATGTATTAAAATTTTGGTTA
>NW_026031514.1:0-568 GCF_019186545.1 Solanum stenotomum
GCAAAAAGTTTTGTGTTTTGTACTCCTATCTAACATTTATTTGTATTTTTTTTTAAAATTACGCTCATCTTATATCTTTTAACGATTTGCATCCTAGAGTCTATATTTTCCTACAAAATCATAAAAAGATGTCCATTATATTGTTATTTGTAACAACAAAATAGGGAACATTAAATTCAAATATTCCTTAAACTAAATGTATGTTAGATTTATTTAACAATTTTTCTTTGATTTTTTTTTCTTGTTTTTTTTTAATCTTAAAGATGATATATTTACCTTGTGTTTCTTATACTACTATTTTAGTTTTTTAATTAAAAATAGAGCAAATTGCATTTGAGTAGTGAAGAAAAACCTTTGGCGACATCGTCTTTGATGGAAGGAAAATTTCAGTACCTCTAGACTCCAAAAGGTCTATTCCAACTGCAAAATTTCAAATCACTAATCGAATTTCAAAAGAATTTCCAAAATTTTATGAGATTTATACATTCAAAGTACAAAAAAACTAAGAAAAAGAATGAACAAAAATTGCACAAGAAAATATTTTGTTGAGAAAATATTGTATTCTAAA
>NW_026031515.1:0-790 GCF_019186545.1 Solanum stenotomum
TAGCACTCTAAATTCTACTAAACACCTCATTCCTCCCAACGCCCTAGCCAGCCCTCCTCCGACCTAGCCTCCACACGCACCGACGCATGACGCCCCCCGTCACGCCCATCGTCAACGCCCATATCACCTGTCCTAACGACGTCGTTCCTGCAAAAAATAAATAAATATATTTTTTCAACTACACGACCGAATTTCGACAAAAAGGAGGGATACAACACGGGGAATTCCCAGGGGGTCACCCATCCTAGTACTACTCTCGTCCAAGCACGCTTAACTTCGGAGTTCTGATAGGATCCGGAGCATTAGTGCTGGTATGATCGCATCCATCATTCATAGCACTGTAAATTCTATTAAACACCTCCTTCCACCCAACGCCCTAGCGTGCCCCCCGCCGACTTAGCCTCCACGCGCACCGACGCATGACGCCCCCCGTCACGCCCATCCTCAACGCCCCCATCACCTGTCCTAACGACGTCGTTCCTGCAAAAAATAAATAAACATATCTTTTCAATTACATGACCGAATATCGACAAAAACGAGGGATGCAACACGAGGACTTCCCAGGGGGTCACCCATCCTAGTACTACTCTCGCCCAAGCACGCTTAACTTCGGAGTTCTGATTGGGATCCGTTGCGTTAGTGCTGGTATGATCGCATCCATCATTCATAGCACTCTAAATTCTATTAGACCCCTCCTTCCTCCCATCGCCCTAGCCTACCCCCCGCCGACCTAGCCTCCACCGCGCACCAACGCATGACGCCCCCCGTCACGCCCATCCTTAACGCCCCC
>NW_026031516.1:0-417 GCF_019186545.1 Solanum stenotomum
CATCATATTTCGACGCGCGTAAGAATCAGGAAAAGGCATTTTTGGGAAAATCGGCACGCGCAAACCGCCTTTAGGCAGTTTGGTTGCGTAGATCTCGAAAAAATACGCGGATTCAAGAAAATATCGCCCGAAACGGACACCCGAGGCCCGAGTTATGGCCGTTTGAAGTTTCATAAATTCAAAGCCACCTTCCACCTTTAAGATGCTGAATTTCAAATGGCCGTAACTTTCGGCTCGAACGTCCGTTTGACGCAGTCTTTTTTTTGAAACCTCGTATTTTTTCGAGATCTATATGAAGGACCCATCGCCTCTGTCTGAATTTACTTTTATTTTTTTCATCGTATTTCGGCGCTCGTAAGAATTAGTAAAAGGCGTTTCTGGGAAATCGGAACACGCAAACCGCCTTTAGGCAGTTTG
>NW_026031517.1:0-546 GCF_019186545.1 Solanum stenotomum
TTTGACGCAATCTTTTTTTGAAACCTCTTGTTTTTTCGAGATCTATATGAGGAACCCATCGCCTTTGTCTGAATTTCTTTTTATTTTTTTCATCATATTTCCGCTCGCGCGTAAGAATCAGTAAAACGCGTTTCTGGGAAAATCGGCACGCGCAAACAGCCCTTAGGCAGTTTGGTTGCGTAGATCTCGAAAAAATACGCGGATTCAAAAAAAAAATCGCCTGAAACGGACAGCCGAGGCCCGAGTTATGGCCGTTTGAAGTTTCCTAAATTCAAAGCCACCCTCCATCTTTAAGATGCTGAATTTCAAACAGCCGTAACTTTCGGCTCGAACGTCCGTTTGACGCAATCCTTTTTTTGAAATCTCGTATTTTTTCGAGATCTATATGAGGAACCCATCGCCTTTGTCTGAATTTCTTTTTATTTTTTTCATCATATTTCCGCTAGCGCGTAAGAAACAGTAAAACGCGTTTCTGGGAAAATCGGCACGCGCAAACCGCTTTTAGGCAGTTGGGTTGCGTAGATCTCGAAAAAATACGCGGATTCG
>NW_026031518.1:0-546 GCF_019186545.1 Solanum stenotomum
ATCTATAATGATTTGCCTAAATGTTGCAGAATTGACATATGAGCATGTTTAAAAGTGTTTTGATGATGTTGCCTAAAGTGCTTCTATTAGAAAGTTGCATAATGTACATTTAGCATAAGTTGTCTATTTGCTTTATGAGGTGATAATGTGAGCATGCTTACTTGAGTGTTGGAGAAGGTTGCATGATGTGCTTTAATGAGAAAATTGCATATTGTGTCCTTTGATGTTATGATGTGCATGAGATGATTTGGAGAAGGAAGTACCTCCAATGAAATGAAATGAGAAATGAGAAAAGGTAAAGATGATGCATAAGGAGTTAGTAGATGTTGTGCCTACTTTCTTGAATTGCATGAAGTTGTGTGGGACTTTCTATGTGGAGTTGATGTTTCCTCCTATATTTAAGCATTTGTATTGATGTTGTATACATGTTGATGGCTGTTTACTTGAGTCGTTACCCCTTATGTGTATAAAGTGTCATTCGAGGACGAATCTTCCCAAGGGGGAGATATTGCAACATCCGACAATTTAAGATGAATATGAAGAAGC
>NW_026031519.1:0-224 GCF_019186545.1 Solanum stenotomum
CCTCAAATTCATGAACTCCTGAGCTTTTGTCTCCCTCAACTCTCGTGGTAAGAACATGTCCAGAAAAGTCTCATTGAAACACTCCCAAGTGATAGGAGCCACATCCGTACCCCTGTTTTCCTTCCATTGAGTAAACCAAATGTGAGCCACATCCTTAAACTGGTAAGATGCCAACTCAACCCTATCATTCCTAGTTACTTGCATCACTCCAAATATCTGCTTGA
>NW_026031520.1:0-607 GCF_019186545.1 Solanum stenotomum
ACCTATGGTGACAGTTGACCCTCACGGCTCGAATGGCCCATTTTCAAGGTCAAACGAGACCTAGAGCAGGTAAATCCCTAATTTAACGATTTTCGTATGCTATAGTCCACAGATTTTCGGTGATCCAGAATTTCGACCTCATCTTTTCCAAAATTTTTCCTGGACGTCCGTTAATACCCTATCTATGGAGCCAGTTGGCCTTTACATCCAAAATGGCTCATTTTCAAGGTCAAACGAGCCCTAGAGAAGGTAAACCCCCCATTTTACCAATTTTTGTGTGCTATAGTCCACAGATTTTTTGGTGATACAGAATTCCGATCTCATTTTTGCCAGAATTTTACCCGGACGTCCGTTAAGACCTTATCTATGGAGACAGTTGGCCCTCATGGCCAAAATGGACCATTTTCATTGTCAAATGAGCCATAGAGCAGGTATACCCCCATTTTGCCGATTATCGCGTGCTATAGGTCACCATCTTTTTTGGTGACAAAGAATTTTTACCATAATTTTACCTGGACGTCCGTTAAAAACTTACCTATCGAGCCAGTTGGCCCTCAAGGCTAGAATGATCCATTTTCGAGGTCAAACGAGCCCTAGAGAAGGTAAA
>NW_026031520.1:625-710 GCF_019186545.1 Solanum stenotomum
CCCCCCCCCCCCATTTTATCGATTTTCGTGTGGTATAGGTAACCATCTTTTTTGGTGATCCTGAATTCCGACATCATTTTTGTCA
>NW_026031521.1:0-365 GCF_019186545.1 Solanum stenotomum
CGTAGATCTCGAAAAAATACGCGAATTCTAAAAAAAGATCGCCCGAAACGGACACCCGAGGCCCGAGTTATGGCCGTTTGAAGTTTCCTAAATTCAAAGCCACCTTCCACCTTTAAGATGCTGAATTTCAAACGGCCGTAACTTTCGGCTCGAACGTCCGTTTGACGCAATCTTTTTTTTGAAACCTCGTATTTTTTCAAGATCTATATGAGGAACCCATCGCCCTTGTCTGAATTTCCTTTTGTTTTTTTCACCATATNTATTTCCGCTCGCGCGTAAGAATCAGTAAAACGCGTTTCTGGGGAAATCGGCACTCGCAAACCGCCTTTAGGCAGTCTGGTTGGGTAGATCTCGAAAAAATACGC
>NW_026031522.1:0-790 GCF_019186545.1 Solanum stenotomum
ACACATGCCCGCAACATATCCTCAAGGATCTGAATAGTGCGCTCTAACTGACCATCCGTCTGTGGGTGAAATGCTGTGCTAAGGTGGACACGGGTGCCCAACTCCTCCTGAAAAGCCCTCCAAAAGCTGGAAGTGAACTGTGAACCTCGGTCTGAAATGATAGCAACAGGCATGCCATGAAGACGGACCACCTCCCTAATGTAGATACGAGCCAACCTCTCAGCACTGAAGGTAGTATGAACAGGAAGGAAGTGTGCTGACTTGGTCAATCGATCCACGATGATCCAAATGCTGTTAACACCTCTAGAAGTCCGAGGCAACCCCATAACAAAGTCCATAGTGATACGCTCCCACTTCCACTCTGGAATGGGTAATCTCTGGAACTCGCCACCAGGCCTCAAATTCTCGGCCTTTACATGCTGGCAGCACAAGCAACGGGAAACAAAGTCAGCAATATCTCTCCTCATGCCACTCCACCAGTAATGCTGCCTCAAATCACGATACATCTTCGCTGTGCCCGGATGGATAGAGTATCTAGACTCATGGGCCTCAGAAAGTATCAACTGTATCAAATCTCCAACTCTCGAAACACAGATGCGGCCTGCAAATTTCAACACTCTATCAGGTTCTAAAGTAGCCTGACCACCATCACCCGCTAACACTCGATCTCTAAGGGCCACCAAGGTATCATCCTCAAACTGGAAACCACGGATCCTATCAAGCAAAGAAGACTGAACTCCCATAAAGGCCAAGATGCGTCTGGAATTTGAGATATCCAACCGAACCATGC
>NW_026031523.1:0-303 GCF_019186545.1 Solanum stenotomum
CAGCTAGCACTCCAAAAGCACACTTGGCAGGATTTAACTTCAAATTGTATCGGCGCAAGAGATCAAAGAACTTCCTCAAGTGAGTCAAGTGGTCTGAACTCTCGCAGGACTTGATTATGACATCATCTACATACACCTCGATCTCCTTATGAATCATATCATGAAAGATGGTCGTCATGGCCCTCATATAAGTAGCACCGACATTCTTGAGACCAAAAGGCATCACTCGATAATGATATACACCCCAAGGTGTAATGAAAGCTGCCTTTTCTGTGTCTTCTTCATCCATCAGGATCTGGTGGT
>NW_026031524.1:0-296 GCF_019186545.1 Solanum stenotomum
CCAAACTTGTACCTTTGGTGCTTAAGGATCACTTAGCAAAAAATAAGCCTATACAAAGGCCAGTGGAAGTCACTGGCTACTAATCTAAGGAGGCTCAAAAATAAGGTTGGCATCCTTTGTTCTTTTTGATCTGAAGGTGGGCAAATTCATTCTATCCAAATTTACAAGGCCCTTAACAAGACTAGGAAGATTAGCATAAGAGTTGAAGACTTGGTTAACATCAGTTGAGAGGCTTATTGAAGCAAGTTTGTCCGCAGGTTGATTTGCTTCTCTAAGGCAGTGATTGATGGTGAAAC
>NW_026031525.1:0-412 GCF_019186545.1 Solanum stenotomum
ATATGATTAAGGTTTTTAAATATTTTAGAGTTTCTTAGGTATTTATAAGAATTTGGATTTCTTCAGATTTAGGATTACGTAGGCCTAATATAGGGCATAGGATTTTAAGTTTAGGGTTTTTTCTAGGGCTTATTATTTTAAAGGGGTTTTTTTTTCCGGGTATTATAGTTGTAGGTGTTTAAATGGATTTTAGGGTTTAGGGTTTCTTAGGATTCCATATGGTTTGGGGTTTAAGGTTTAGCCCTATGATTTAGAGTTAAGGATTTAGAGTTTCTTAGGGTATATTATTTAGCGTTTAGGGTTTCTAAGGGTTTGGTTTTTTAAGGGTCTTTAGGATTTAGGGGTTTGGGCTTCAGATTTTCTTGTGTTTTATTAGGTTTAGTAATATTTTTAGGTTTAGGGTTTGAAGGTG
>NW_026031526.1:0-891 GCF_019186545.1 Solanum stenotomum
CTCTTGAGGGTCTTCATCTAACTTAGATCCATAGAATTTCGGGGGATTCATCCGCACGAATTCTCTCACCCGAGATGCCGGGGTAGGAGCCTGAGGGGCTTGGGCCCCATGGTTGGCTTGATTAGCCATAGCTTGGGCAAATAAAGTAAGGGCATCCCGAAGATCCCCATTGGTCGGTTGTTCCTCGGGTGCGCGGGCTCGTCTTCCTCTTGTATTAGGCATGATCTAGCATAGCAAAGAGCAACCGTTAGGGAAGAACTTAATTCAACTCTATAGCACGACTTAGAACAAGGAGAAGAGAAACATTTCCTAAAACGCCTCATAGCCTCCTACTCATAGTTGTGGTGCACAACACAACCATGAATCGGACTCTAATCAACGAGGTGTGTTGGACTCCGAGGATCAATCAACCTTGTGCTCTGATACCAAGTTTGTCACGACCCAAGCCTAGGGCCTAGACGTGACCGGTGAATGGGGAACCCGAAGGAACCCCAAACAAGCCTCATAGCATATCATTACACATCCTTGGTCGCGGAAGCAATTAAAATGACTATAAGTGATAAGCATAATCAAAGGGGAAATCGGGACTAAGGGAGCAAGAAAAAAAAGAAATGATACATAAATACCATAGATGAGTCAAGCTCAAGCATAATACACAACTTGTCCAACACCACCTCTAAACATGAGTACTTTAGCGGGGGCCAAGACAAACAACCGGTCTCACCCTCATAGTCAAAACATAACTAAAAAGGAAAAGTCTTATACATAGCAAAAGATCATAAGCAACGTCCCCGGAATGGAGGACTCACCAATAACCTTGTTAGAAAATCGTATTAGCCACGCGGAGGACGAGGGTCAAGCGTTGCTCCGGTCCCTACATGGTGACATCAT
>NW_026031527.1:0-1018 GCF_019186545.1 Solanum stenotomum
GCTTGTTGAAGAAGAAAAGAGAGGATGTATCCTCTGTCTATTATGAGGGGAAGAAGACCCCAAGGAAAACCTTATCATACCAAGGTCGTTCTAGGCCTTCACAGAATTTGTACCCGGCTTGTTATACACAGGCTGATTACCAAAATAATCCTCCCCCCAGTTATCAAAATACCCCTCCTCCCATTTACCAAACTCCCTCTACTATTTACCAAACTCCCCCTCCAGTTTACCAAACCCCATCTCATCACTACCAAAATGCCGCCCCTAACTGTGCCAACATTCAAACAAATTACCAAACACCTCCCCCAATGTACCAAAACCCAGCTCCACTTTACCAAAATACCCCCTCGAACTACCAAGCTCCACAACCAAATCATCAAGCCAACTCATATCCCAGATATCAAACCCCTCGTCCAAACACACCAAATTATCGCCAGATGCCTCCTCCGCCACAAGGAAATTACGATCCCTCCCGTCCTAGATTTGAGAAGAAGCCTGCTAGAATTTTCACTCCGCTTATTGAAAGCCGAACAAAGTTGTTTGAGCGATTAACCGCGGCAGGATATATTCATCCAGTGGGGCCCAAGCCAGTTGACACTAGCTCAAAGTTTTACAGACCTGATCAGAGGTGCGCGTATCACTCCAACAGTGCTGGACATGATACTGAAGACTGTATCAACCTGAAGCATAAGATTCAAGACCTGATTGACCAGAATGTGGTCTCTCTTCAGACAGTTGCGCCCAATGTCAATAGTAATCCTTTGCCTAATCATGGAAGCGCCACTATCAATATGATAGAAACAGATGATGACTGGTGCGTGACAAAGTCGATAGTTCCGATTGCTCCTGATGAACTAGAAAAGGCAGTAGCTTCGTTGAGCATCAGAGAAAAGAAAGAGTTTGTAATTCTGACACCCGAGAAGGCTGTTGCCTTGGTGCCACGAGAAACTCTTGCCCGACCAAAGTTCGTGATTGAAACGGCAGTTACCTAGGGTATGACCAGATCTGGCAGGTGCTA
>NW_026031528.1:0-218 GCF_019186545.1 Solanum stenotomum
TGAAAATAAGGGATTTAATCTCATTTTTTAAATTGGACAATAGTTAGTAATGTTCTTCCGAATAACTGTGGCATTCTCCTCGACTAATTTTAAAGAATATCTTCAATTTTAGACCTTTAACAAGTATTTGATTATGTGTTTTATAAGGTGCAAGAGACATTAGAAATTTGAAAAAACCTAATTTTTTTTAGCAGAAAGAGAGATTAACACACCTCTTC
>NW_026031529.1:0-1054 GCF_019186545.1 Solanum stenotomum
TTGGCAGCCTCTGCTAGTTTAATTCCCACGGCAGCAGCAAATGTTGGTTTCGATGAATGGACTTGTTAGTTCCGGAGTTCATACGTATGAAATAGTTTAATATATGTGCAGGATGAAAATCAAGAAGGAAATGATGGTTCATATATAGAATGTTACATGAAGGGACAAAAAAATGGTTCTATTGGATTGGCAAGAGAGTATGTGGTTAAACAAATAGAAGATGAATGGAAGCAAGTTAATAAGAAACATTTTGATTTGATGAATGGATCTTTAGGATCATTTTCAAAAGCTTCTCTTAACCTTGTAAGAATGGTTGCTACAATTATGATGATAAACAGTCCCTTCATGTCCTCCTAGAATACATCAACTTTATGTTGTATGATAATGTATCCATGTCAATCAAGTAGAAAGTTGCCTTCAATTTTTTTTGGTTTAGTCTCTTGTTGATATTTTCACATAACTCCTCTATTTTATTTTTTTTCGTTTAGTCTATTGCATGTGGAAATGTCGGCTTTTAGCACTATTATTCACTATAGTCCATGCATATCATTATCATATTCAAACAAAGAACCCAAAAGTGTGTAGGGATAGCCATTGGGAGAAAAATAAACTTAATATTCTTCTGGGTACGTACGTATTGATGACATGCATGCAAACAAAATATCATAATACTCCCACATGAGAAAGTGAAATGACTTGAGCCAGCCTATCATCTCCTCACGTTCCAAGTCCATATTGAAATTTCGACTATGCACTTAAATTCATGGTAAATTTTTAAAATTTGTGGTTCAAATCAAGCTATATATATATTTTGGTGGCTAAAATTTTCATATTAAGAGTAAAATAGAAAGTATAAAATTACAGTAATTTCAAAAAAAAACAAAAGCATGTCATTCTTTTTAGAAAAGACTAATAATAATTTATTATATACATAAGATAAGGGGATGGATATATAGAGTGTGTACTTATACACTATCCATATTTTTATCTAACCAAATCACACTGATAAATCACCATACAACATATATTTAATATATTCTTGGAGGACAGGGAG
>NW_026031530.1:322-389 GCF_019186545.1 Solanum stenotomum
TCCTTTTATTTTTTTCATCATATTTGCGCTCGCGCGCAGGAATCAGTAAAACGCGTTTCTTCGAAAA
>NW_026031531.1:0-674 GCF_019186545.1 Solanum stenotomum
AAGCTATTTATGTATTGCATGTGTCTTAGTGCTTTACATATTTGAGTTTAGTTGTTCATGAGTCGAACAGAGTCAAGGAAAGTATTCTCTCTTGTTTTCCTTCAAGCTTAAGTCATGGTTTAGCTTTCCAGCTCGCATACTCGTACATTACATGTACTGATGCCAGTTGGCCTGCATCTTATTATGATGCAGATACAGGTACCCCGGATCAACATCCTGCTCGTCGTTGATCCAGCTGAGCACTCCAGAGTCAGTGGTGAGCCTCCTTACATTCCGGAGGACTCAATTATTTTGTGTACTTAGTTTTGTTCTATTAGGATGTTGCGGGGTCTGTCCCAACATCCATCTTAGTATGTTAGAGGCTTCATAGAGAGTCAATCAGTTAGTTTTGAGTCTCTCTTCTATGTATATATGTAAATATCTATTTTGAGATTCGAGATGCCCTTGTGGCTGGATTCTTATAAGTTAAGTTGTTGTGTAAACTTGCATTGCTTTAAGTTATTCTGTTGAGTTAGGTTTCCGCTGAGTTAAGAAAGCCAGGCCAAGGGTTCGCTTGGGGCCAGCATGATTTCCGAGTACCGGTCCCGCCCAGGGTGTAGGCTCGAGGCGTGAAAAAAACCCGACTATATTTGGGTTGGTTTGGTTTTAACTAAAAAAAACTAACCTGAGACCAA
>NW_026031532.1:0-376 GCF_019186545.1 Solanum stenotomum
CACATTTTGCCATTTTTGCAAAAGTCTAAGGTCCTCAACATCTAGCCATACCACCCTTATATGACACAATCAAACACCAAATCCATAATAGGAAGAAATTGTACCCAAATGTCATCCTACTCAACAAGGTGATAACTAGTACACACTCAAGGGCCCCATATTCTTCTAACCATCCGAGCCCTATCATCAATAAAAACACACCAAGTATGCAACCCATCCATACTAAGAGTCACATCAAGGCTTAACATGCCAAGTTTCACTAAGTCAACAAGAGTATTCCTAGGGGAACAAGGTAAGAGATATTCTTCACAAACCCCTTTTTTTTTCTAACTTTAAACCATTAACTGAGGTAAAATCCGAAAAAGGTTCTATTAAC
>NW_026031533.1:0-359 GCF_019186545.1 Solanum stenotomum
AATAGACACAACGCCATTTCTTTTAGTATCTTAGTATGTTATAGTTCAACACAAACAGTTTAGCCCATCATTGGGCTTATGAACATAAAGCAGTAAATAAGAACAAGGATGAAAAACAGTACCTTACAATGGAAGCTTCAAGCCAAATTGCAAACTTTTATTCAAAACGGAAAATATTACAAGAAGAGAGAGAATTTAAAAGAGAGAGAGAGGGGGGTTCTAAAACCTGCCTCTGAACTAATACACACTTCCTCTTAAATAGAGGTTACACACACTAACAACAATAATGGAAATGGCCCACAATTTTATAATGGCCAATAAACACACTACCAAACCGACAAACATTAATGGCCTTCACA